>NC_054374.1:57199852-57499852 GCF_017654675.1 Xenopus laevis | reverse complement strand
CTTGTAAGTTACTACTGTGGTTAAAGAAAGACACCACTGGGACTGTGAGAGATGATTTGGGCAAATATTTATAGGGGCAGTAAACCCATTGTTCAGCATGAGTTCAGTGAATAGGGCACAGCCAGCACAAAACTTTGCAACCCATACGGGAGGGGCAAACATGGGTGCATGCAGTATTGTGGGCAGAAAACATGACACTTTGCACCATGCATTTTACTAAAAATGAGCCCTAATATGCTTTTACTGGAAGTATTTAAATTTACAGGGTGAGAACATAGTAAATAGATTTTAAAAACCATACCTCGGTCATGATCATATCCTGGCACTTCTTGATATATTTTCCCTCTGCTTTTATGATTGTATGGAGAAAGTCCAGATATTGAACATGCCTGCCATGTGTTGCTAAACAATGGATAAAATGTTGAAGGACAGCCTCGTGGATCTCTGAACAGAGCTGGTAGTTATTCAGGAAAATGTGTTGCATTGTCTCTGCCTCCAGAAGCTGCACATATTAATTTAATTTAATTAGACTATTCAGATAGAATGTACAACAAAAGAACAATTTAATAGTTAGCAATATCAGACTAAAAATATTTTATTCAATAAAGAAAAGTATTATTCTCAAACATATCATATAATTATCACAAACAGGACTGCAGACATTTTTTACAGGGTCATAACATAAGCTCCTTAGGTAGGACTGATAACTATAATTTCTCATGTTCTATAACCATATTTAGTTGTGATTGGGGTGCTGGAAGCTGACGTTTCCTGTGCACTTTTTTAGTTCAAGAATTTCTACTGTTTTATGTTATAGTGCTCTCTACTCTATTTCCTTATATTGCTGCTCCAGTTTCAATATTTATCTACTATAACGCTATCAGACAATGTTTATAGCCTCCCCTCACCCACCCCAAAAGTCTGTTGCAGAAAATCTGATCCCTTGCCTCCTGCACCTCCTGTGTGTTTACTGTCCAGCAACAAAGTGATAATGGGAGCACTTACCAGTACACAGCCAAGCTCCTGAGTGATGCAACGTCCAGACCAATATCCCAAACGGCAATCCAGGGCAAAATCAATGTAGAGGAAAGGAGCACCGCAGAATAATATATCAAAAAAGTCAAAATTTATTATAAATCCATTAAACAATTACAGCAGCATCCCTCCTGTGGGGCTGCCCGCTTAACGTGTTTCGTGACGCACTGCCAAAGCTGATGAAGTGGCAGTGAGACACAAAACAAATTAAGCTGGCAGCCCCACAGGAGAGATTCTGCTGTAATTTTTAATGGATTTAAATTTTTACTTTTTTAACATATAATTCTGGCTCTGCGGTGCTCCGTTCCTCTACATTGATTTTGCCCTGTATGTTTACTGACAGGAACAGGGTCAGCCTGTAGTGCTCTCAGAGCAGATTTCAGCATGAAAATGCATACTTTAGCTTTGCTCTGCTGAAATCTGCTCTGTATGTGTGTTGACAGCCTAAACCTCTCTAAATGTTTAAAGGTTTTAAATCTCTGTCAGTACACAAACAAATAGTGTGCAGAAGGCAGAGGATATTTTTCTTTCCTGCAGGAGTATATATTGCAAAAACTGTGCACCAAAAAACTTTAATGACACGTGGAGTGTAGAAGTCAGTGCTGGCTTATAGTTAGGCAGATTTGGGCTAAAACAGGCAGCATAGGTGATGTTTATATTTTCCCACCAGAAATTACATTAATGCCATAAGAAGGGAACATCTTGTTGCCCACACTGGATTAGAAAATGGTCCCTTGTGCCTGTGCCCTAACCCTGCATATCGGTGTGATGTCAGTAGGGAAATAATACATAAAGAGATAGTTTTGTCCAAATAAAAACAGTGTACTTTTGCCTGAATCAAAATGTAATCTAGTTTTATATTATTGTAGAAAATTATATTTGTTTTATACTTGAATTAACAAATTTTAGTTCTAGTACTCATTTGACTCATTGATTGTGTTCCTTCTGGTAAACAACAGAACCCCATTTCTGGTTATGGAGGTGATTCTAGCTATAGTATATAGATAATAGAAGACATAGATCATCAAGACAAAGCATTATAAATTCCAATTTATTTCAAGTCAGGGGTGCAGGGCAGGGGCCAAAGTGCAAAAAAAAAACAGGTGCTGATTGAAATGTTTTATGCACTTTTTAAACTTCTTAATAGCTCCCAAGAATAATGGTCTTGCCTGTGTGAGCAGTGCTGTAGTCATTTAAGTTGGGTACAGGGTATGAGTTCCCTCCCACCCCCTTAATTGCACATAACTTATACCTGCAAGCTAGGGAGCACTGGTGGGCACGGGCCACAGTGGAACTATCTACATACTGCCTATCCTAAGAGAAAATGAGAAAGTGCTGAGTTCAGAAAAGAACTGTATTTTTATTTTTTTTCATTGTAGTCGAAATTCGCTGCTGTGTTTTGGTTTTGTTTGCCTTGCTTTTAATATAAACAGGGTTTATATTAAAATAGTGATCTTAAGTTTCTTCCTGAGAAGCATATATATTCTAAAATGGCTACAGACACCCCACTAATACAAGTTTGAATACAAGTTCGAATACTACATCCTTAGAAAGAAAAATTCAGTTATATTCATCATTTCTGGATTAATACAGTTTTCTTATTTCACTTACACCTGTAGTTAGGAACAATGACAAATGCTTGTGAAGGAGTGCTTGGTTTTCTGGGTTTGTGGCACAAAATTTCTGTAGAAACTGGTGAGTATATTTCAGGATCTCTTTCATTTTGGTATCCCCCTGTTTGAATGTATAAAATATATCATAATTATTTTATGTGTATTTGTGTAATTTCCCAAAATTCAAACTCCTGCATAGTTGAAAAACGTAATGGAGTTAAATGCTATGTAGGCAGTACATTTCCTTACCTTTCCTTTCTCTATTTCTATTTCTCTTTGAGGATCCATATCAATGGAACTAATCAAATAAGATCCATGTACTGTAATGGATAGCAACAACTTTTACTGTTTAGATCAGGGGTAGGCAACCCGCGGCTCCGGAGCCTCATGTGGCTCTTCATCCTGCTTGCTGCGACTCTGTGTTGAGGCTTTGCCTATCATGTCGTCTATACAGCTATGAGTGTGCGACCACGGAAAGCTAGCGGTTAGCTTACCACAGTACCACACTCAAGAAGCCGCCAGCAGGTGCGACGGCTGTATAGACATCACAAGAGTAACAGGTAAGACTGAGCCGCAGCAAGATGATTCATCATGGTCCTTACCGTGGTCACACACTCAAGACAAGAGACGGAAGATCAGCATGGAGCTTTAGAAACAGAAGTCACATTAAACAGATGAGAACACTAGCATTTAATATGGCTATTCAGTGTTTAATTTATTTCGAAGTAGGCCTATACATACACATTGCACTTCTTTTAAAAAAAAGGTTAAAACTTTTAAAAGTTTATAAGCTGTGTTATGTTTTGTGGCTCCAGACTATTTTTCTTTAGCGGAAGAGGGGGCAAAATGGCTCATTCGATAGTAAAGGTTGCTGACCCTTGGTTTAGATGCTGTACCAATGTTTCTGAACACTAACACTGATTTTGCAGACAGTCCTAATTTATAAACATTGGGCAAAATTACACCTGGGCAGCAATCCATAACAACCAATCAGTGATTCATTTTTTTAGCCAGCTGCAATCATCTAATAATGATGTCATGAACTGGCTGATATTAGTTGCTGACTTGGCCACTTCTAACCAATATGGCAGCTTTATGACCTACATATACAGTAGGACGAAAATCACAGCATTCTCTACAGATATTTGACTGTGGCTCGTTCAGTTATTTATTGGGAAGGCTGCAAATCCTGCTGCACAAAGACCACATTAATAAGTGAATGTGGTCCTCTCTTGTTGGGTCTGCAAATAAGCCTAATGAGACCAACAGCAAGGATGGCCTAATTCGGCAAAAGATCTGCTCACTGCCCTTGATTAATGAACAGATCTCTCCATGTAAAGCCAGCTTCTATAACTTGTATTATATCACAAATATTACATATATAATATGCACTACTGATTGCTCCATTAATTTAATTACCATGGGCGTCTACAGATAGGGGCAAGGGGGGCACTTCCCTCCCCTGGACTTGTACTTTATAACAAATGCATAGGCAAATTCCCCAGTCCTTCGCTAATTTAAAGTTGAGCCCTGACAAAGAAAAAATCGCTTACCGATCATTTCCTTCTGCAGCTCCTCATTTACAGATTAAGCTCTTATAAAGGAAATTAGAGAAAGGAGCTGTAGTAGGCAAAGATCAGTCAGTGATTTTAACTGCAAACGCAGGATCAGATAAAGAATCCTGACTAGGCAACATGAAATATGAGGTGAAGCAGGCAAGTTTACCCAATCCTGTCAGCAGACTTCTCAGAGTTTAGTGCAAGTCCTGGTTTAGCCACTCAGAGATTGGATAAACTTGGAGAGTGACATTTGAACTTCACCCCTGCCTATCCAATCCCTGTACTGCTGGACAGCAACTTAAACTTCTTGCGAAAAAAAACGAACAGCAGCAGCACAGTTGTGACATAGGGACAGTGTGGCACATGGGTAAATGGGAAAAGAATGCAACATGCAGGGGAGCTGTATTCAATGAAGGACTGAGAGGTTAAAAAGTCAGATAAAAAAGGTAGTGGGGGGTGAGACTGAAGAAAAGCAAAAATGTAAAGTAGGAGGGGTGCTCAGAGGAGGATAGAAAGAAATGCTAGGAATGATATAATAGAAAAAAATCACAGAAGATAAAATAATGGATATAGGGGGTTGAAGATAATGATTTTTAGGGGAAAAGGTGCTTTATTTAGAGTGAAAGTTCAATTTTACATTCTCTGAATTTAAGTTGTCCCACATTTTACAAATTTTAGTCCCATAAATGTATAATGCATTTCAATGGGCACCATGCACCAATCACTTATTGCTTTAAAGTAGAACCAAAGCCTTTATATTAAAATCCCCTACCACCCTACCCTACATGTAGGGTCTATGTAGGGTAGCAGGGCAGGTGATTTTAATATAAAGGCTTTGGTGCATGTAACTGAGAATTCTTGCACATGTCCCACACAATGTATCCAGCTGTAACTAGAAATCTAGAGAGAATAACATTCTGCAAACTACTGGCTAGTAATTGTGCTAAGAAAGTAGAAAATACCAAGTGTTGTCCTTGAAAACAATGAGTTTGTGTCACTAATAGAATGGCAATGATATACATGTGCAACATTTACTACTTTATATATTTACAGAAAAGCCGTTGTTAGGTTTGTGTGGAAACCAAAAAAATGGGTACAAGTCATTAGTGTAATATGATTTATTCCTTGCCACTCCCCCTGGAAAATATTCTGCAGACGCTCATGTTAATTAACACAACGTTTTGCTATTTCCTTTTTTCTCTAGCACCCAACAGTTGCTGTCACTGACTGGCATACAACCACTTATGACATTTAGGTGCGATATATCCAATGTCATTCAGGGCTCTATATGACCCGCCAGACCAACTGATATAAAAGGTCCCCTCTAGCAAACAACAGACATAGTAAGTTCTAAATGCAATATGTGTTGTATCGGACTGTAATGGAAATAAGAGATTTCCTTGTGCTGGGTCTCACTATGGCCTAGTCCAAGCAGGGGATTTCTGGTTTTCTGACAGTCTAATCTGAGTCTGAGTCTAATATGCAAATAAATAGGCAACATTCTTGCATTTGGAATGACCTGTAGCATCTTTAACTTAGTGACTGAGAGGTAACCTTTACCAAGTAGAGAAGACTAATGTCTGCTAACGCCCCATGTAACATTTTATCTTAGTACTGTACAGACATTTTACCATTGTAAATTGTAATGAGACTGAGACTAGGATTACTAAAAAAAATTCTCTTCTCTTTCATCAAATCTTTCCCTAAAATGTATATATATATACAACATGAACAACAATTTAAAGGAGAATTAAAACCTAAAATGAATATGGCTAATAATCCCATATTTTATATATTGAACTCGTGGCACCAGCCTAAAATTTCAGCTTCTCAATAGCAGTAATAATCCAGGACTTCAAACTTGTCACATGAGTCACATCTTGTTCAGTGAGCTCTGAGCAGCTGCTGAGATGCTAAGCTTAGGGGTCCTCACAAATTATCAAGCAGAACATGAGGTTGGCCTGATGCTACAAGGCTGATTATTTAATTCTGATGCTAGTTGCACTGGTTTCTGTGTTGCCGTGTAGTAAATATCTGTAGTAATTACTAATCAGCCTTATATTTCTATTGGGGAAAGTAATAAAAGCAAAGAGCAAAACTTTGCAAATAAAAATTTGCCTTTCGCAATGTAATATTCTCCATAGGGCTTTTTATTGCATTCTGACTCTTAATTGCGCATTGCAAACCTTTAAAACCTGCTCTGCAGTTTCGTTAAATATTTTGTTGCAAAAAATGGTTTGTGAAATTTTATCATATACACTGCCCATTACCACAAAATATAAAATTCAAAATTTTTCCCTTTGTGAACATTTATTCGCATTGCGAATTAATTGCGAATGATTTTTGCACTAGCGACCAATATTACATTCCCTCCTATGTGTACTATATATTTAGTCAGTCCCTTAGTTCTTTAGTTAAGCTTTAGTTCTCCTTTAAAATTGTAACTGCCTATAATATTAAAGGAAACAACAGCAAATAGGTAACACAGAGGTGATAAAATATGCTCCTTAATGTTGATAGACTTTTTCAAATGGTCCATTATTATATCGATTTGTTATAACAAACACAGAAAATAGATAATAAAATGAACTTTAAAGACAAAAAAAATGAATCCATTTAATGCAGTGTTAACTGTTATGGCTATTAATTGAGCAATGGCAAATTTACCTTTTCATATGGAACCTGGAGAAGATCCAGCATAACTTTATGAGCATCCATATTTTTTAAAAGTCGCTGCTGTTTCTTGCGAACTTGTTCTGGGCCATTAAACATCTTATTTAGTGTCTCCAAAATCTATTTTTTAAAAGCATATACAGAAGAGCATTACACAGCATGTTTATTTGTATAATTTTCCCTATAATTAGGATGGAAGAGTGTGAAGAGTACATTTACAGATGTACAGTACCTCAGTGACAGATCAAGCACAAGCTATAACAAATTAATTTTCTGAGTAACCTCAAATGTTGTGCCACACTGGGAGTGAAAAGAAAGGAAAGCCCTGGAGCTATATATGCAGGGGCTGCAGGACAAGGGATCTGAATGACCAGCAGCCAGATTACACTGGTTTATGTTTAAAGATAAGCAAAATCAGACATAGCTGTGATTGGGTGAGGAGAAGTGAGTTAAGGCAGGGTAAATCTGGGATGGGGGTGGAGAAAGATTAAATTTATAAGTCAGTCGACATTTCGCCGCCTGCGAATGTTTTCGCGAAACCCCTGGAGCTATATACGCAGGGGCTGCAGAACAAGGGATCTGAATGACCAGCAGCAAGATTACACTGATTTATGTTTAAGGATAAGCAAAATCAGACATAGCTGTGATTGGGTGAGGAGGAATGCATTAAAGGAACAGTTCAGTGTGAAAATAAAAACTGTGTAAATAAATAGGCTGTGCAAAATAAAAAATGTTTCTAATATAGTAAGTTAGCCAAAAATGTAATATATAAAAGCTGGAGTGAACAGATGTCTAATAAAACAGCCAGAATCCAACTTCCTGCTTTTCAGCTCTATAACTCTGAGTTAGTCAGCGACTTGAAGGGGGGCCACATGGTACACTGTTCAGTGAGTTTGTAATTGACCCTCAGCATTCAGCTCAGATTCAAAAGCAACAGATATGACCCATGTGGCCCCCACTCAAGTTTCTGATTGGTTACTGCTTGGTAACCAGGGTAACCAGTCAGTGCAAACCAAGAGAGCTGAAAAGCAGGAAGTAGTGGTGTAGCTGTTATATTACACATCTAGTCACTCCAGCCTTTATACATAAAATTTTTGGCTAACTAACTATATTAGAAACATTTTTTATTTTGCACAGCCTATCTATTTACCCAGTTTTTATTTTTACACTGAACAATTCCTTTAAGGCAAGCGAAATCTGGGATGGGGTGGAGAAAGAGAAAGATGTGATGTCAGGGGAAGAAGCAGTTCACTTTCTTATCTTCTGAGCAGGTAGACATTTTTTCTTTATGTTCTCATATTATCTGTTAATAACCAAATGTGGATGTTTTCCTGCATGTACGGATACAGTTATACAGTATAAACGTGAGAGTCTGTATGGTATTATTCGTGTTCAATGAATGTCAAATGCTTGATGCAGGGAATGTTTCCGACTGCTACTGGGGTTGGGAAGGAATTTTTTCCCTCTTGAGGAATAATTGCCACTGGCTTCAGGCTAGTTTTTTGCCTTCCTCTGGATCAAAACAGTGGATATATGATAATGTATTTAAGTTTTATTTGTCACAGCAGTGGTAGGAACTTGCCAGAGTACTGCACAGGTAAATTTAGAAGAGTGAGACTGCACAGTGGGTTGATTGATACAGATGCTACTACTACTTGTGCTAGGTGACAGCTTGCTTGGATTTTCTACCTTCAAGACACTGCAGATTCAGGGCTACCAGCAGGGCTACTGAATTTCTCTTATGGTGGGAGATGCAGCTCCTGCTGGTAGCAGAAATGCCATAGTGCTAATCTCAAGTGAAGAACAGCAGAGCATAGTAAAAATCTTTTATGGAATTCTGGCTTTGAATATTGCCTTGGGATGAGGCTGGCAAGGTCATATTTATTTGAGAAAATGTGAATAAATGTTGTGGTTAGTGATGGGCAAATTTATTAGCCAGGCATGGATTTGTGGCAAATTTCCACATTTCGCCGCCTGTTTTTGTGAAACTGCATTGAAAATTTGTCATGGAAAATTTGCTGAGTCAAAATTGTTACGTGCATAAAAATTGTCGCACGACAAAATGATTCAAATGGCCATTGACTTTAATGCATTTGGACAAAAGAGTCGCGCATATAAAAATTGTCGATTGTGTCAAAATTCTCGAGCGTCAAAATTTTATGCGTTTCGCATATTTTTGACGACTCAAATTTTTTTTCAGAGTGTCGCAAATTTTTTAGTGAAGCTAAACGGGACAGATTAGCCCATCACTAGCGTGTCCATTTTAGACCATTTCTGCCTCCTGGTGTTTAATTAAGAGGCAGATTTATTAAGGTTGGAATGGTGAATTCGAATTTTCTCATTTTTTTGGTCAAAACTCACCAGTGAATTCGAATTTGAATGTGAGATTTATCACACCTTGACCCTGTAAACAGTTCTAATTCAAATATTCACCACCTAAAACCTGCCGAGTTAGTAAAGAATTAGTATATTTTTAATCATTTTTTAATTTGTATAGCCAATAATACTGGGGTAAAATGGAACATTTTGGTGTTTATGGAAAACTGGTGTAGAAAGATAAGCGTTTACCTCAATGAGGAAGATGGGAGTGGTCGTGTCTTGGTGAAAATTGACAATGAAGATATTTTAAAGTAAGAAGGCAGGGTAGGAAGATTGACTGGCAGATGGATCATGGTTAAGAAAGAAGAGGAATAGTATAGATATAGAGCATAAAGAGCATCTGGAAAGAATGCAGCATTGCTTTTAAAACACATTAAAGGGGTTGTTTGCCTTAAAAACATCTGTTTCAGTTCACTTGCTTCTAGATATTGATGCCCTTTTTTCAATTGCCTTTTCATTTTTAACCATTTCTTTTAGAAAAAGCATAGCATTTATTTTTTTTTCTGGGTCAGTGCATTTTCTTCCTAAAAGGAGCTCTGGTTCAAGGAAAACAGTTAGATTTGCAATTACTTTAATTGGGGGTGCCTTACATATTGTTTACACATTAACAGAGCTATAGAAGCATTGCAAAATGAGCAAATCAGAATTACAGGTTCAGAGAAACAGTACTATATAGTAAGAATTTTATAACTGGGTAGAAAATCTGCAAAGAAGCTCAAAAATGTATTCCAAGACAAAAAGTAAAATAAGTAAAGATCAAGGGAAACATTCCCAGTCTTGCAACCAAAAGCATAAAGAGATCCCAATTAATAAATTCCAGCCTTTTATCTAGAACAGATCTTAATATCAATACTCACTCCTTTCACAATTTGGTAATTTTCACTGCTCTTCTCCATAACTGGTTTTCCTGAGCTCTCCTGATTCTCTGCATGCTGAAACATACAGAAGAAAATTATTATTATTATTATTACATTTATATTATTACATTTATTATTACACTTAGGGATAAGCACATTTTTGCTCCTGATACAGATTCGTGGCAAAGCTGATTTTTTGCAAGTGCCGGGATTTTTCATAAATCTGTGCTAGAATTTCATTATGTGTTTTTACAAGAAGCTTTAGTGAAGTCTAGGTGTGCAGGGGATGTTAGGGTCTGTAACTGGTTTAAAATGTAAGATCGGATATTGTGAAAGAGAGATTTGTAAATAAAGATCTTACTAGATTCTGCAAATAATTACCTCTTTTTTCTCCTTTTTATTGCTATCTGTCGAGCCAATAACTCCTGTGTTTCCTTTTTTATCCACCCAGAGCTCTGATTTCTCCACCATCATCCTGAGCCTGTCCAGTTCAGATTTGATTACCTTATAGTTATCAACATCTTGAGTAGAAATTAACAGCTGAACCTGACACAGAAAAATAAGGAAAGAAAGTGGGAAAGGTTATTTTGCAATGCAACTTTTTCAGCTTTTTGCTGTGGCTTATTAAAGATACACAAATGCTTGTTGGTATATGGCACACAATTCTGTATCAGCACTGATACTTAAAGGGCACCAATCATAACTAAAATCATCAAGTAAATACACTATGTGAAAGTTCAAGAAATCTGATTTAAGGAAATCTGATTTAAAACAGTTAGAATTGTTATATAATGTAAATCATCAGCTTACTATACCTTCTGCAAGATCTCCCCATCTCCACTACAGTTCTAGCTGAGGCAGGCATCTTGGATTTCACTGGTTCCTCCTACCTATATCTTCCCAGCCAACAACAGCTCTGAAATCCTGCCCATGCTCAGTTGAAATTCCTTGGTTGCTTAGCAACCCTTCTTTTTAAATCAGCCAAACCTTTGTGTTAGCTGCTGTTGAGTAGTGCTGCCACCTTCTGGAAGTTAGTGTGTGCCCTTCATTTGCATAATGACATCCCCAGCAGGGGACAAGATTGGGAAATTTTGTGATACTTCTAGTGGAGGAGTTTACTAAAACAAGGCATTCTGGGTAGAATACTCAAGGCAGTACTACAATCAGAGCATGCTCCTGAAATTTGCATGTTATAGTCTCTGTTAAAGTCTCAGTATGGACTCCCACAGTGAAAGAACCCATTTGACAAAGTAAGAGATTTTTTAAAACCTGCAGTTTTTTTCAAAAAACTATATATGTAGTTTGATTCAACGTGTTTAGGTTGTACTGGTCAGATTGTTAATGTGTGTTTGATTTTTGCTGTGATAGGTGCCCTTTAAAGGGGCAGATTTATTTTTAGAAGGATTTTTATCAATGGGTGAGAATTGAAACTCACTGATGAATACGCTTTCAAAAATCCCATAGGAATGAGCTTTTATTTATCAAAATCTGAACTCATATATTAATAAATCTGCCATTTAGTAAATCAAATTATAATTGTGAAATATATTTAAGCATAAACTGGCCTGACAACAGATTATCAATGCTTGTCAAGTAAAAACTGCCTGGAAGAAGGGGTTTGTCAGGTAATTCCAACACTAGTCTACATGAAAGACGGTGATGTAGTTAAATAGGTTTTTTTTTATCATAATTTATTGCATACCTGTTTGAAAGTATGTAACACTTCTTGTCGTTGACTGAAGTGTTTGAAAAGCAATTGTAAGGAGCCAGAAACAAGAGCTGGATAATCATTCATTGTCAACTGAATAAGGACACGAAGAAACATTCTTCCACCCTCATCATCCACTTCTAGCATGCTGGTGCTCTTCCTGCAGAGAGACACTACCATTGATCTGAATTGCTGCCACAATCAATATTACAGACTAATCTTAACTTATTTGAAAGGAAAACAAGAAGTTAAGAAAAGATTATTTAAAATAAACAAGTTAATCAAAGTACAGTATTTCTAGATGTTAACAGTGCAAGAATTAGGCTTTGTCCCATAAAACTTACCCCACACCAAACATAGCTTCTGCCAGCTCTCCAATGCGATCCAAGTTCAACGTTGCATCTTCAAAAAAGAAAAAAAAGTTGATCTAAAACCTAGGCTTTTTTTTAGTGTTGCAGAACATTGTGGTCCAGCACTGGCTATACCCTGGTGCAGTGTGAACATTATCCTAGTGAGTAATCACTGGTAATCACTAGAGGGTACCTACCATATTGTCACAGTGATTTACAATTTTTATTTAGTTTTGTACATTGTTGCAAGTGCAGTACAGAAAATCATGGTTGGTTGTTATACATGGGTTATAAGACCTGGAGGAAACCCCACCATTTACTGTATTCTCAATACTGAGTACTATAGATCCAAACCTATGTAATTTAGCAAGAGTTTTGGTTACTTTTTTTAAGGTAATTGGGGCTTGAGGTTTTATGACTTATAAACTTTTAAATGACTGAAAATAAATTCAGTTTATTTACCTTCTTTCAGTCTGCTCTCCTTTAACTTGGATCTTCTACTTTGATTTTCTCTTTTTGTAACTTCTGTTCTCAGCATGCCACTATTCCCTTTATAATTTCTGTTTTCTCCAATTGGTTCTTTTCTGCTCTTATTTTCCCCTTGTATCTCCCATTTCATATCCAATTTTCTCTCTGACATTCTTCTTTCCATTTTTTCTAATGTTTAACTATATTTTATTTTAACCTCTTATGTATCCATTTTCTGTCCAGCCATTTTTTTTTTGCTGAACTATACTTTTCTGTTCCATCCACTCTTATGCCATCTTATTTCTCGGCTAGGCACATTAAGGATTTAATTAAGGATCAGGCAGTCTCCTGTATTGTAACACGCACTGAGTCACTTTGTGCTGATTTCAGATTAAGCACACTAAAAAGTGTTTTTTTTGCACAATAATTTCTGAGCACTTGTACTCTAGCACATTTAGGAAGTTATTTTTAATTGGTTGATGAATTGTATATGAAGATTCTCATGTATCCAGGTCATGATATACAGTATCTAGCAGAATTGAGTCAAAGTCAATTGGACATTTAGAGTTTTTCTTGAAAGAATTCTTCAGTTCAACTTAATTCTAACAGATATTGGTTGATTAATTAAACACTTGCTTCGTAGTTTGAATTGTGATAGTGAATAATAAGAGGGACAAAAGTTACAGTGTAACAAAGACTCCAAAAAAAGGGTTGTCTATCTTTCTTCCAATTCTGCAACTGAATTATACCCTTGCGGGTTACGCTATCTTAGGGAATTTCTTTTAGTTAATAGGAATAGTTCTTGTTCCTTTTCCCAATTGTAATTTCTATTTAAGGCTACCATTTGAGTCAATTCCCAAAATACAAATAAATACAAATTCCAGTTCCCCTAAGCCAAGCATCAAAGAGACAAGAGGATGAAGGTCACTGCTCCATAGAGCTTACATCCAAATGGGAGGGTAATGTACAGACACAAACAGGAGCATATTAAGTGCTGCAGGTTACAATGGTTGACATCAGTGCCAATTCCAAGTTTGGGGGGTATGCAAGTAATCCAAGAGGTAGTCAAAGTCTATTTCTGAAGAGATTGGGGAGAAATTCAGAGATGGCATTCCAAATGTAAGTAGCAGAAAGACCGTGTAAAATTAATATACGTTTCTAAAAAAGGCTAGAGTGAGCCGATGTCTAACATAATAGAACACAATGTAACATCCTGCTTTTCAGCTCTCTAACTCTGAGTTAGTCAGCAACTTTAAGGGGGTCACATGGGACATAACTGTTAAGTGAGCTTGCAGTAAGCTGACCATCCGTCCCCGTCCCACAGGGACAGGTCCTGTTTCAGGACTTTGGTCCCCATAGAGAATTGCCCTGTGGAGCGTCCCTGTCTGGAAGAATATTTATAACAAATCCCTGTGGCAGAAATATTATTAGAGCCAGCACTTGTTTTTTACCACCTGGGGGCGCAGAGCAAGCAGGAGCCTGTATTAGGCAGAAGAAATGAAACTTGGGGAAGCAGAAAGCAGAAGAGCTACAGCAGGAGGACAGATTGTGTATGTGGGAGAATGGTTTGATTTTCCCGCCCCATTGTGTTTCCTTTTGGTGAGGGAAAGAACTTTGCTCCTCACTCACTGTGTGAAAAATCCTGGTGGCTTGCAAATTGGTAGATACCCCTCTCTCCCCCAACCCACGACCTATCAATACAGACAGAGAATGCTTTTAAGAATAATTAATGTATTCCTCCTATGAAGCAAATTGGAGAGGCTGTACGTTTTAGCATTTCTCTGCATCCACTAGTGGTTAGGCAGATTTCCACTTAGTTTGACCTTGACGGACATTTTTTTTTCAATCTCATCTACTATATTACTATATTACCTCCCCAGTAAATGCCCCTAAAATAAAATAAATATTAGAAAAATTGGTAGTTCTTACATGTATTTGTTGAGTAAAAAAGGCAAGGATAGTAAAAGAGAAAGAAAAAAACAGGTAAAATATTTTCTGAGTGGTTCACTAGCACCTCTGTCACAAATTATTTTGCTGTTTATTTGTGCGTTTCTTGGCATTGGCAATATGATAACCAAAAATACCTTTGGTATAGATAGACATGACAGTGACATATAAATTACTTGTGGAATCAAAAGCTGGAGCTGTTCCATCTGCTGCATTGTCCTGCATAGGGAACACCTCAACAAATTCCTTCTTGAACACAGACAGAAGATATGATATTCTATAGTCCAGTCTTACATTGAGGATGAACTTGTAACAGAACAAAAAAAAACAACATAGGTATATTAGTTAATGCTTAATAATAAGCACTTGACAGTAAATAAAAATCCTGTACATAAGAAAAACTGTTCTGGTATTTACTAGTTAGCCTAGAGACTAATGGGGGAATGTAATAAAAGTCGGTAATGGAAAAACTATTCGCAATGCGAAATGTTATGCCTTTGCGTGAACAAATTTTGCTTTGCGCGAATTTAATATAGCTTTTGCGAACCTGGAAACTGTTTAGCGCCCACTTCTGACAGTGGAAGACCGTATGCGAATTTTATAGTTTGCGCCAAAGTGCAGTAAATGTAATAAAACTTCTTACTAAAAAAAGTCGTTATGTTAGCTCCAAAGGATTACGACACCTTCAAGCACTACTTAAGAGTGCGCAATTAAAATTTGCAATGCAATAACAGTTTAAGGAACAATATTACATTGCAAGATGTGGATTTTTATTCTTATTGGTGCGAATTGTTTTGCTTTTTGAAACTTTTACTACATTCCCCCATAAGTGCCTTATCTATTAAAATGTGAGTTTGCTGGGGGAAAAGTGTTTTAAAGGAATAGCAATATTATGTACTGTTGCCTTTCACCACTACTCCTGTGTAGCCATGGGAGTAGCCATTCAAGCACAGGGCACACAGTGGATAACAGATAATTTCTGTAAATTTCCATTATACCACTACAGAGCTTATCTGTTATCTGCTGTGTATCCTGTGTCTTTTCTCCTTTTTCAACTTTGAATAGCTGCCCCACATTTGCAAGACACAGTTTAGCATAATGTACAGTCGTTTTAAAAACACCATCAAAGGCAATACAGTATACCCCAGCATACTTTAATTCCTCGATAGCTGTAAAGGGAAAAATGCCCTGTATAAGTTATTACCCTTTCTATTCCTTTGTTGCTAATGACTTAGTTTATATTCAACATGGGTACAAAAATAGATTAGACAGAAGGAATTTGACTAATTTAATACTTTTGGCTATGATCAAGTGTAGTACAGGCAGGGGCAGATTTTCATCAAAGCTTGAGGAGAATCCTATTTTCCTAAAGAAATTCCCCTCCAAAAAAAAATCTAATTAAAATTAAAATAAAAATCCTCCTGAACAATGTGCCTATTACTAATTGTCCGATGAGCCTAAGGAGCTCGCATGGGGGAGGGGCAGAGGGGTGCTGCTGACTAGTGTCCGTAGAATAAAATCCCTACCTAGAGACTAGTGATGTAATCACAAGATTTCACACTGAAAATCTCAGTAGGTGTGACTGAGCTTTACCCAGGATGGTTGTTTCTGCTGGTGATCAGGGCCAGGACCACTCCTGCCATGAGGCAAGGTTAGAACCTTGCCTCAGACAGCAGTGCACGGGCAGTTGCAAGGGGCCAACAGACAAAGCAGCTGCTTATTAGGGATGTAGCGAACGTCGGAAAAAAAGTTTGCGGACATATTCGCGAACTTGCGTCAAAAATGCGAACGGTTCGCGAACGTCGCGAACCCCATAGACTTCAATGGGAAGGCGAATTTTAAAAGCTAGAAAAGACATTTCTGGCCAGAAAAATTATTTTAAAGGGTGCAATGACCTGGACAGTGGCATGCCAGAGGGGGATCAAGGGCAAAAATGTATCGGAAAAATACATTGTTGACACAGCGCTGCGTTTTGTGCTGTAAAGGGCAGAAATCACACTACATTTCTAAACCTGTGTAATAAAATGCTTTAAAACGTCCGGCGTCTACATGTAAAGGTTACAGCCTGTTCACACGCAAAGACGAAACGCGGCGCTTACTGCAACGCAAAAAAACGCAAAGAGCTTTAATGAATGATACCGTCAAGTGAGCAAATGATAGTTGTTAATTACTAGTTGAGCTTGTCACCTCCAGGATGTTCGTCCTGTTGGTGGCAATATTTCTGTAGTGCTGTGTTTAGCAGTCACCGTGCTTGTGCGCACGTGCACGGTCAGGCAGAGGTAATTCAATGTACAGTGAAGTGAACCAAAAAACACTGATTCTGCAGTGTGGGCCCAGTTTTGGTCTACTTTATTGATCACCTGCGGTGACCATAAAAGATGCGATTTTGCCACTGTTGCAGAACCCTGAAAAATTAGGCATGTGTACTTTCCTGAAAAATTATGTTTTTTTTGTCGCAGCCACTGAACCAGAAGGCCAGAAACAATATGCCATATAAATGCTGAAAATATTCTTTTTTTTTTGTCGCAGCCACTGCAGCACAGAGGCCAGAAAAAATATGCCATATAAATGCAAACAATATTAATTTTTTTTTGTCGCAGCCACTGCAGCACAGAGGCCAGGAAAAATATGCCATATAAATGCAAACAATATTAATTTTTTTTTGTCGCAGCCACTGCAGCACAGAGGCCAGAAAAAATATGCCATATAAATGCAAACAATATTCATTTTTTTTTGTCGCAGCCACTGCAGCACAGAGGCCAGGAAAAATATGCCATATAAATGCTGAAAATATTCATTTATTTTTGTCGCAGCCACTGAAGCACAGAGGCCAGAAACAATATGCCATATAAATGCTGAAAATATTCATTTTTTTTTGTCACAGCCACTGAAGCACAGAGGCCAGAAAAAATATGCCATATAAATGCTGAAAATATTCATTTATTTTTGTCGCAGCCACTGAAGCACAGAGGCCAGAAACAATATGCCATATAAATGCTGAAAATATTCATTTTTTTTTTGTCACAGCCACTGCAGCACAGAGGCCGGAAAAAATATGCCATACAAATGATGAAAATATTCATTTATTTTTGTCGCAGCCACTGAAGCACAGAGGCCAGAAACAATATGCCATATAAATGCTGAAAATATTCATTTTTTTTGTCACAGCCACTGAAGCACAGAGGCCAGAAACAATATGCCATATAAATGCTGAAAATATTCATTTTTTTTTGTCACAGCCACTGCAGCACAGAGGCCAGAAAAAATATGCCATACAAATGATGAAAATATTCATTTATTTTTGTCGCAGCCACTGAAGCACAGAGGCCAGAAACAATATGCCATATAAATGCTGAAAATATTCATTTTTTTTGTCACAGCCACTGAAGCACAGAGGCCAGAAACAATATGCCGTATAAATGCTGAAAATATTCTTTTTTTTTTGTCACAGCCACTGAAGCACAGAGGCCAGAAAAAATATGCCATATAAATGCTGAAAATATTCATTTATTTTTGTCGCAGCCACTGAAGCACAGAGGCCAGAAACAATATGCCATATAAATGCTGAAAATATTCATTTTTTTTTGTCGCAGCCACTGAAGCACAGAGGTCAGAAAAACTCAGGATTTACCTGGATTCAAATTAAACCAGTAGGGTTTGCACCCTAGTTTGTAACGGTGGTGGAGGGAGGAGGACGCTAAAGGACAGCTGTGTGTGGAGTCATGAGGCGTGCAGAGAAGGACAGCTGCATGGGGAGTCAGAAACTCAGAACAAGTCTTCCGGCGTGCAGTAACCCTCCGAGATCCACCCCTCATTCATTTTAATAAAGGTCAGGTAATCCACACTTTTGTGACCTAGGCGAGTTCTCTTCTCAGTTACAATCCCTCCTGCTGCACTGAAGGTCCTTTCTGAGAGGACACTTGAGGCGGGGCAAGACAAGAGGTTCATGGCAAATTGTGACAGCTCTGGCCACAGATCAAGCCTGCGCACCCAGTAGTCCAGGGGTTCATCGCTCCTCAGAGTGTCGATATCTGCAGTTAATGCCAGGTAGTCCGCTACCTGCCGGTTGAGGCGTTCTTTGAGGGTGGATCCAGAAGGGTTCTGGCGCTGCCTTGGACAAAAAAACATTTGCATGTCTGACGTTACAGAGTGGCCAAAGTGCTTTGTCCTTGCAGGTGCGCTCGTGGCAGGATTACTGGCACCTCTGCCCCTGGAATGTTGATGAGTTCCTGAAGTGACATCACCCTTAAAAGCATTGTACAACATGTTTTGCAGGCTGGTTTGTAAATGCAGCATCCTTTCAGACTTGTGGTATGTTGGTAACATTTCTGCCACTTTATGCTTGTACCGAGGGTCTAGTAGAGTCGCGACCCAGTACAGGTCCTTCTCCTTAAGCCTCTTGATACGGGGGTCCTTCAACAGGCATGACAGCATGAAAGACCCCATTCTCACAAGGTTGGATGCAGAGGTATCCATCTCCGCTTCCTCGTTATCAAGGACTGCATCATCCACGGTCTCCTCCCCCCAGCCACGTACAAGACCAGGGGTCCCCAAAAGGTCACCACTAGCCCCCTGTGAAGCCTGCTCCTGTTGGTCCTCCTCCTCCACAAAGCCACCTTCCTCCTCTGACTCCACTTCTGACACCTCTCCCTGCGTTGCAGCAGGTGCCTGGGTTCGTTCTGGTGATTCCGACCAGAAATCGTGCGCTTCCTGCTCCTCGTCACGCTGGTCTACAGCCTCATCTGTCACTCGTCGCACGGCACGCTCCAGGAAGAAAGCAAAGGGTATTAGGTCGCTGATGGTGCCTTCGGTGCGACTGACCATATTTGTAACCTCTTCAAAAGGGCGCATGAGCCTGCAGGCATCGCGCATAAGCACCCAGTAACGGGGGAAAAAAATCCCCAGCTCTGCAGATCCAGTCCTACCACCCAGTTCAAACAGGTATTCGTTGACGGCTCTTTGTTGTTGCAGCAGACGTTCCAACATGAGGAGCGCTGAATTCCAGCGAGTCTGGCTGTCGCAAATCAAACGCCTGACTGGCATGTTGTACCGCTGCTGAATGTCAGCAAGGCGTGCCATGGCTGTATAGGAACGTCTGAAATGGGCCGACACCTTCCTGGACTGCCTGAGAACGTCCTGGAATCCTGGGTACTTTGAGACAAAACGTTGGACTATTAAATTCAGAACATGTGCCATGCAGGGCACATGTGTTAAATTGCCCAGTCTCAGTGCTGCCAACAGATTGCTTCCATTGTCACGCACCACTTTTCCGATCTTCAGTTGGTGTGGGGTCAGCCACTGATCGGCCTGTGACTGCAGAGATGACAGGAGTACAGATCCGGTATGGTTTCTGCTTTCCAGGCACGTCATCCCCAAGACAGCATGACAACGGCGTACCTGGCACGTCGCATAGCCTAGGGGGAGCTGGGGGTGCACAGGTGTGGAGGAGGAGGACCCAGCAGCAGAGGAGGAAGAAGAGGAAGAAGACGAGGTAGAGAGCGAAGGAGGAGTAGAGGTGGTGGCAGAACCGCGTGCAATCCGTGGCGGTGACACCAACTCCACTGTCGTTGTTGAGCCACACATTCCCTGCTTCCCAGCCATTACCAAGTTCACCCAGTGGGCAGTGTAGGTGACATACCTGCCCTGACCATGCTTGGAGGACCATGCGTCAGTAGTCATATGGACCTTTGGCCCAACACTAAGTGACAGAGATGCGGTGACTTGGCTCTGCACATGGTGGTACAGGTGTGGTATTCCCTTTTTTGAAAAAAAATTGCGGCTGGGTACCTTCCACTGCGGTGTCCCAATTGCTACAAATTTGCGGAAGGCCTCAGAGTCCACCAGCTGGTATGGTAAAAGCTGGCGGGCTAAGAGTGCAGACAAGCCAGCTGTCAGACGCCGGGCAAGGGGGTGACTCGCAGACATTGGCTTCTTACGCTCAAACATGGCCCTCACAGAAACTTGGCTGGGGGCAGATGACTGGGAATGGGAACTGGTGGTCAAGGTGGAAGGCGGAGTGGAGGGTGGTTCAGACGGGTCAAGGACAGCAGAGGTAGAGCAGTAAGATGCTGGACCAGAAGGAGGGTGGCTTTTAGTTTGCCTGTTGCCTTTGAGGTGTTGCTCCCAAAGTGCTTTGTGCTTGCCGTTCATGTGCCTTCGCATAGAAGTTGTACCTATGTGGCTGTTGGGCTTCCCAAGACTCAGTTTCTGACTGCACTCATTGCAAATTACAACGCATTTGTCAGAGACACGCACATTAAAAAAATCCCACACTGCTGACCTTTTTGAAGCTGGCAATCTGGCAGTAACAGTAGAAGTTGGCGGCGTTGGCGGCAATGGCGGGTGCGTTGGCCGGCTGACCACAGGTGCCGATACATGTTGTTGCCCTACTGTTCCCTGCGAGCTGTCCTCCCTGCTTCTTCCAAGTCTTATTCTCCTCCTGCCTCTCTGACTCTCCGTCTCTCCATCTGAACTATCCTCCTCTTGCTCTCTTCTACTGGTCACCCACAAAACATCAATCTCCTCATCATCATTCTCCTCAGATGCATCAATTTCTTCTGACAGCTCACAGAAGGAAGCAGCAGCGGGGACCTCCTCATCACTCATTATGTCCATCTCTGTTGTGTTCTCTGCCAGAATTAAATCTGGTGTAACGTCCTCATCTCCTTCATCTTCTTCTGCCAATAATGGTTGCGCATCACTCAGTTCAAGAAACTCATGTGAAAATAACTCCTCTGACTCCAGTGAAGAAGGGGTGCCGGTGGTGGAGGAAGTGTTACGTGGGGTGGCCATAGCAGTGGAGGATGAGGATGTTGTGGTAAAGTTAGAAACGGTAGAGGATGGGGTGTGCTGTGTAAGCCAGTCAACTACCTCTTCAGCATTTTGGGAGTTCAGGGTCATTGCCTTTTTAAAACTGGGCAATTTCCTAGGGCCACAGGATAGCATAGCAGCACGGCCCCTAGTGCCTCTGCGTGGCGGCCTGCCTTTGCCTGGCATTATTTTTAAAACAAAAACAACAACAACAACTCAGGTGCTGTTTCTGGAGACGGTATTATTATTGATATTTAGACGGAATGTGAACAAGCTCACACAGCTAAGTGGCAGTGGTTTGAAGAACACACTGGGCAAATAATGCCTGCAAGGTCAACGTATACACTACAGCAGTAGTGGATACGGAATATATTATTGCTGCTTGAAAAACGTCACTCAGGTGGTGTTTCTGGAGACGGTATTATTATTGATATTTAGACAGAATGTGAACAAGCTCACACAGCTAAGTGGCAGTGGTTTGAAGAGCACACTGGGCAAATAATGCCTGCAAGGTCAACGTATACACTACAGCAGTGGTGGATACGGAATATATTATTGCTGCTTGAAAAACGTCACTCAGGTGCTGTTTCTGGAGACGGTATTATTATTGATATTTAGACAGAATGTGAACAAGCTTACACAGCTAAGTGGCAGTGGTTTGAAGAACACACTGGGCAAATAATGCCTGCAAGGTCAACGTATACACTACAGCAGTGGTGGATACGGAATATATTATTGCTGCTTGAAAAACGTCACTCAGGTGGTGTTTCTGGAGATGGTATTATTATTGATATTTAGACAGAATGTGAACAAGCTCACACAGCTAAGTGGCAGTGGTTTGAAGAACACACTGGGCAAATAATGCCTGCAAGGTCAACTTATACACTACAGCAGTGGTGGATACGGAATATATTATTGCTGCTTGAAAAACGTCACTCAGGTGGTGTTTCTGGAGACGGTATTATTATTGATATTTAGACAGAATGTGAACAAGCTCACACAGCTAAGTGGCAGTGGTTTGAAGAACACACTGGGCAAATAATGCCTGCAAGGTCAACGTATACACTACAGCAGTGGTGGATACGGAATATATTATTGCTGCTTGAAAAACGTCACTCAGGTGCTGTTTCTGGAGACGGTATTATTATTGATATTTAGACAGAATGTGAACAAGCTTACACAGCTAAGTGGCAGTGGTTTGAAGAACACACTGGGCAAATAATGCCTGCAAGGTCAACGTATACACTACAGCAGTGGTGGATACGGAATATATTATTGCTGCTTGAAAAACGTCACTCAGGTGCTGTTTCTGGAGACGGTATTATTATTGATATTTAGACAGAATGTGAACAAGCTCACACAGCTAAGTGGCAGTGGTTTGAAGAACACACTGGGCAAATAATGCCTGCAAGGTCAACGTATACACTACAGCAGTGGTGGATACGGAATATATTATTGCTGCTTGAAAAACGTCACTCAGGTGCTGTTTCTGGAGACGGTATTATTATTGATATTTAGACAGAATGTGAACAAGCTTACACAGCTAAGTGGCAGTGGTTTGAAGAACACACTGGGCAAATAATGCCTGCAAGGTCAACGTATACACTACAGCAGTGGTGGATACGGAATATATTATTGCTGCTTGAAAAACGTCACTCAGGTGGTGTTTCTGGAGACGGTATTATTATTGATATTTAGACAGAATGTGAACAAGCTCACACAGCTAAGTGGCAGTGGTTTGAAGAACACACTGGGCAAATAATGCCTGCAAGGTCAACTTATACACTACAGCAGTGGTGGATACGGAATATATTATTGCTGCTTGAAAAACGTCACTCAGGTGGTGTTTCTGGAGACGGTATTATTATTGATATTTAGACAGAATGTGAACAAGCTCACACAGCTAAGTGGCAGTGGTTTGAAGAACACACTGGGCAAATAATGCCTGCAAGGTCAACGTATACACTACAGCAGTGGTGGATACGGAATATATTATTGCTGCTTGAAAAACGTCACTCAGGTGGTGTTTCTGGAGACGGTATTATTATTGATATTTAGACAGAATGTGAACAAGCTTACACAGCTAGATGGCAGTTGTTTGAAAATGAAGAACACACTGGGCAAATAATGCCTACAAGTGCACTACTATTGGTGCACTACTATGAAGAACAGCAAACAGCACTGAACACGTTAAAGAACAGTAAGATAAGTAAAATAAAAAAAAATTATATGTATATTAAAAAAAAAAAATTCTCGGGTTGGTGCTGCTGAACTACTAGGAGCAGCACAGTAGCACACCAGTCCCACTCCCCAACACTGCTAGACTAATAGCACTGGGCTCTTATAGTAGCAACTAGCAAAGTAAAAAACAAAAAAGAAAATAAAAGCAGTCCTTACAAGGACTATTGGGTTATTACAGCAGTCAGCAGATGAGATCAGAAGAGATCAGTGCCCACAGCAGGCAGCTACATACAGAGCACTGCAGTAGAAGGTAGATTACTAGCCAGCAAACCTACCTAACCTAAAATGTCCCTCAAATCCCTGCAGACTTCTGTCCCTCCAATACAGAGCAGTATCAAGTAGATTACTAGCCAGCAAACTTACTATCAACTGTCCCTCAAATCACTAACAGCTCTCTCCCTACACTAGCTCTTCCAAGCACACACAGGCAGAATGAAAAAACGCTGCAGGGCTTCAGTTTATATATGGAAGGGGAGTGGTCCAGGGGGTGTGGGGGTGGCCCAGGAGGGAGAGCTTCCTGATTGGCTGCCATGTATCTGCTGGTCTGGGGTGAGAGGGCAAAAAAAAGCGCCAGGTAAGGCGAACCCAAAATGGCGAACGTCGCGCGACGTTCGCGAACATTCGGCGAGCGCGAACAGTCGATGTTCGCGCGAACAAGTTCGCCGGCGAACAGTCCGCGACATCCCTACTGCTTATCCTCCATCTGCTTGTTTGGTATGTGAGGATTCTTTAATACTTACATTACATTACATATATTAGGGATTAAAGGCCTTGTATGTTTATCTGCCTACCAAATAAATATGCCATTATTTGTTACTGGGGTGCTGCCTTAAATTATATCACAGCTTTGCAATTGAATTGATCCCCCTTTGGAAACCAGTAATTGTCTCACACACAAGAAGATGGTGAAAGTTTGTACTCTTACTGTTTTGTTATCCAAACACCCCTAACTTCTATCCTTTCTGTCTTCAACTTCGGTACACCACACCAACAATTCAAGCCTCCCCAGACAAATTTGTGATGGATCTCCGGGTTCCTTCCGACTCCTCCTCATTCGATCTAAAGGTAGGCTTGCATCATTTTAATGACCTAAACATACCACAAAAGCACACAATGGCTTTTTCTGACTACTTCAAACACAGGGTGGACATCTTGCTGCTACAGGAGACACACTTTAGCAAAACTTTCGCACCAAAACATTTGTCAAAACATTACCCTCAGATATACCTGTTAACTCCTCCACCAAAACAAAAAGTGGTGGCTATTCTTATTGCGAAACAAGTTAAGTTTCAACTCAGTAACAAATATGCAGACCCAGAGGTCTATACATTATAATTACTGGCCTTCTCCAGAATCAACTAACCATAATAGCCTCGGTCTATGCCCCTAACACCTCCAAACAAACATTCTAAAGGACTTCTTTAACAAAATGAAAACCTTGGAGGGCAGAGTGATTGTAGGAGGATACTTTAACACAACCATAAACAACAATTTAGATAGGTCACAAGACATACTAGGGTCCCATTACTCACGATAGGGACTCCAAAAGCTTAATCAAACACTATTAGACACATGTAGAGAGAAACATCTGATTGACAGAGATAACTCATTCTACACCAGCTACTCCTGTATTGACTATATCTTCACTAAAGCTACATTACTTCACCACATTCAAACTGCCAAAATACACAACATTACATTGTCAGACCACAGTATGGTGGAGACCACTTTTGCAAAATGGGATGAGATGAGAAAGAGGGGGCACTGGATATTCAACAACGTCCAATGTGACGTGGACGCCTGCATGGAGATTACCAACAAGATGGGATGCCCATAAAGCAGAGATCAGAGGGATACTGATTAAACACACCACATGATATAAAAAAGTTAGGGAGGAGAAAACCCAACAGCTCTTACTCAGACTACATAATCTAGCGGTATCAGATAAACGTAACCCAGAAAATCTGTAGAGAAATACAGGACACGAGAACATAAACTCTCAGAAAACGCAGCCTATATATTGCGTATAAAACACCTATACTACGAATATGCAAAGAAACCTTATACAATTCTAGCCCGCAAGTTGAAAGCCCTACAACCCTCACAAACTATCCACGCGATATGCACCCCAGAGGGGACTATAACGAGAGAGACCAAAAAAAATCCTCAACGTATTTAGCGCCTTTTACACTGACTTATATACAGCAGACAAAGCCCCAGAAGCGAAGTTCAAAGTAAACTTTGTCATCTCAGCAGTATGCGAATACACAGTGTTGGCGAGCTGCTCAGAATTTCTGACCAAATGCCCCGCACTAACAAGGGAAGATCAGGAAATTCTGGCAGCTCCAGTAGACACAGAGGAAATAGAAATAGTGATTAAAAACTCCAAAGCAAGTAAGGCACCCAGCCCAGACAGCTTCACAACAAAATTCAAAACACCTCACCCCCCCACCTGAAAAAAACCAATTTCAAGCGCTCCTAGACGGATCACCCCTAACACAACACATGCAAACATCATAATGATACTTAAGAAATGGTAATTTTAAGTGTTTTAGAAGCATATTGTTTTGTATTGTACCTGTAAAATCTCCAGAATCTTGAGTTTGGTTTCCATAACAATGATGTTCTCCATTGCCATGTCCTTTCTCTTAATTGGGGTCTCCTGGTTGACTGCAGAGCTTAGAGACTGAGATGAGCTGTATCCTGCTTGCTTCCGATTAAGAACCATTGTAGACATCATCTGTCCAACTCCTTGGATGGATCGCCTAACATTTTTTCCTGTACAAATAATGTAGATTTCCAGTAGGCATTAAAAAGTAAATTTACATTAAAAAGTAATTGTCGGCTTTAGACTTTCAAATTACAACTTCTTACCTGTGCTCAAGGACAAAAAAACAAAAATATCACAAGCATATTGAATAGTTTGGTACCACATATGGGATTTCCTAACTACCAAATTTATCTCCCACACGTGTTTGTGTATAAAAACAAAACATTGTAGGGATCATTTACAAGTGCACAATTGTTAACACAATTGTGCTTACTCTTTGATGTAAATCATTTGCAATTGTGCTAAACTTTTTCCAGGTCAGTATGGCGTCATTTTTGGTGTTTGGCGTGAGAGGGGTGTGTGTGCCAGGGTCTTTAGACAAAAGTGCACTGTGCTTATTTTAACAGGGCACTGAAGGAACCCTGAAACTACTGCCTGGTCTGAAGGACCAGTCAATAGGCAGGAAGCAGAACTATATGCAAATTGCATTTTGAAGTAAGTACTGTACCATTAATGAATCGTGTTTTACTTGCAACCAGCTGTGAGGAAGTTATATATACACCATAGTAAACTAACTGTAGATCTTAAAATCACGATAGCTATGGAAATTATGCCTGTCCAAGAAATCATCCAAGCAACCATAAAGGCATTAACAGAATCTGACATCACAGTATCACTCAGTAGGGTACACAACCTCACTGCCCTTACTGTGAACACTATTTGTATAGCTTTAAATGAAAGATGAGTTCATCAAAGTGGAAGTCTTTTATTTTTGTTCTTTTTTTTGTGTGTGAAAAAAACATCCCTGCTATCCGGCCTAAAACTTTACTGAATATTCAAGGTAAGGCCTTATCATACAGAAGAGCATTGGGACCAGCAAAATAAATATGACTTATGACTTTTAAAACACATAATTATGACTTTTAATCTCATAATTATGACTTTGAAAAGTAGAAATTATGATTTTTAATCTCATAATTATGATTTTTAATCTCATAATTATGACTTTTAATCTCATAATTATGACTTTTAGGGGCAAATTTATCAAAGGTCGAGGTGAAGTTTTGAAGTGAAAAACTTAGAATTTCGAGCTATTTTTTGTGTACTTCGACTAGGGAATAGTCATACTTCGATTCGAATTTGAAAAAACTTCGAAATTCAAAGGTCGAATTTTTTTGAAGTACTGTCTCTTTAAGACTTCGAACATTCGCCACCTAAAAGCTGCCGAAGTGATGTTTTAGCCTATGGGGGACCTCCTACAACATATATGGAGGCAATTGGGGGAGTTTGGGAGATCGAAGGTCAAAGTTAAAAAAAACTTTGAATCGATATATGATCGTACGTTTCAAAGTACAATCGGACGATTCGAAGTATGATCATACAATTCGAAGAACAATCATAGGATTCGAAGTAAGCCAAATTCAGCCCACTTCGACCCCCAAAAAAACTTCGACCTCCATTCGATTTTGAATTCGAAGTTTGACGTTTTTTTAACTTCGACCTTTGATAAATATGCCCCCCAAACTCCTTATTATGACTTTTTAAAGTCATAATTATGAGATTAAAAGTCATAATTTTGACTTTTAAAGTCATAATTATCAGTTTAAAAGTCACAATTGTGAGATTTAGGGGCAGATTTATCAAAAGTCAAGGTGAATTTTCAAATTGAAAATTAGAATTTTGAATTTCGAGCTATTTTTGTGTACTTTTGACTAGGGAATAGTCCAAATTCGATTAGAATTTGCAAAAAATTTGAAAATTCGAATATAGAAATTTATCATGTACTTTCTCTTTAAAAATTCGACCGACCATTTGCCATCTAAAAGCTGCCGAATTGCTGTTTCAGACTATGGGGGGCCTCCTAGAACCTATTTGAGGTCAATTGGTGGACTTGAAGTTTTTTTTGGGGGAAAACTTTGAATCTAATTCAATCACTATGCGCTATTCCTTCTATTCTAACTATTAGAATTTGACCGATTGAAAACTGAAATATTGGAACCAAAAAAAACTTTGACGTAATTTCAGGTGGTCTTTTTTAATTTGAGTTTTAAAGTTTTTTCGATTCAAAATTCGACTCTTGATAAATATACCCCTAAAAGTCATAATTTTGACTTTTAAAGGACCAAGGACATCCTTGCAGTAATAACAACAGTGGTCCAATAAGAAAATATTCCATGTCTCTTTGTATTTATTCTTCAGTCAAGCTTTCAAATACGATCCTTAATTTAATCAGTAAACTTCTCTGTGGTACTGGACCATTATATTTGGATCCCGGTGACCCTTGATGGGCACCTTGCCTTCTATGGCCACTTTATAAACTACCTCATATTAATTTGGGATGGTAGGAGGTTATTTACTTAAACGTGTTTTTTTTTCTTTCATATTTTACCAGAAACACTTGATCTAACTCCCATCCACAAATTTAGCTTATTTACTAATATTTCAGGTAAAAAAATTAGGTCCCTAGTAAGGCCTCAGTTTTGGGCTCTAGTCCTTAAAAGGATAAGTAAACCTTAAAAATAAGTGAATGTAAAATTGATGAGGGTCCTATTCTAAGCAGTTTTTCAATGTACATTCATTATTTATTTTTAATTCCAAAATATTAAGGGATACATGTACTGTTTATAGGAAAGAATTTTGTTACAACAGTGCCACCTGCTGGTCATTTTCCCACCAGTCTAACCACCAAGTAGTCAAGGAAGTTGTCAGGAGAAAGAAAGAGGCTGCTCTGATGTTCTTCTGCTTATGAAAGATTTGAGAAAGGTTTTTTATTCATTTTTTTCTCTGGAAAAGAAACAATTACACTTTACAAGTACATTAGAGGACATTATAGACAGAAAGCAGGGGGCCTTTTTACCCATAAAGAGCATCATCGCTCTAGTGACCATCCCTTAAGACTAGAGGAAAAGAACTTTCATTCGAAGCAGCGTAGGTGGTTCTTCACAGTGAGGTTGTGGAATGCACTGCTAGGTGATGTTGTGATGGCTGATTCTGTCAATGCTTTTAAGAGTGGCTTTGATGATTTCTAGGACAAACATAATATAGAAGGCTATTTTGTGAGTATGTGTATGTATGGATGCTGGGTTTCATTTGGAGGGGTTGAACTTGATGGTCATTTTTAAACCCGATTTAACTATGTAACAAGTTTTTAAGAGAAAACCAGCGTTAAACATCCCAAAAAATCATCAATATTAAAAACATCTTGAAATGGTTAAAGGGACAGCTGCCATTCACTTTTACATGAATTCCATACGTTTTAGATGGAATATTTTCAGATTCAGACTTTAAGCAGCTTCGGCACATAATAAATCTGAAAATTTTTGATTTTTTTTTTCCCCTCTAAAAATGTAGTGAAAAAACGCAACTATTATTTATTTTTTAATAAATAACCCCCTGTAGTGTTGAAGCTACATCAAAATTCTTCAGTAGTAACAACATGGTATTACATTTACATTCACTACTCCATTAATTAAATTTTTTAACTATACGAATCACTAGGACAGGAAGATAATCATGTACATCATGTACATGTACATATAAAAAACAACTACTGGTGCCTCCACTATTCAAGTAATAAGGTTTGTTTGCTTAATAATAGTCCATAAAGCAACTAATGAGAGCCAGGAGATTAATAGAACAAAATGAGAATAAAGCTACAACATTAATTAACAAATCTGAGGAAAAGTTGAAACCCACAACAGATTCTGGAAACAGTCCATGATAATGTTCAGGGAATGGCACAAAATAGAAGCAAATATTTGGCAATTTTGGTAACAAATTTGCATTATCCACTAAGGGGCATATTTATCAAGGGTCGAATTTTGAAAAAACTTCGAAATTCAAAAAGACCAACCGAAATTAAGTCGATGTTTTTTTTTGGTCGAATAGGTCCGTTTTTGATCGAGTAGGTCCATATTCGGCCGAATTCGAATGGTACGACTTGAAGGAATAGCACATTCGCTCGAATTTGATTCAAAGTTTTTCCCAAAAAAACATTGATTTTTCAAAGTCCATCAATTGACTCCAAATAGGTCATAGGAGGTCCCCCATAGGCTAAAACAGCAATTCGGCAGGTTTTACATGGTGAATGGTCGAAGTCGAATTTTTAAAGAGACAGTACATAATTAATTTCGATATTCGAATTTTTGAATTTGGACTATTCCCTAGTCGAAGTACACAAAAAATAGCTCGAAATTCAATTTTTTTTCATTTGGAAATTCACCTCAACCTTTGATAAATCTGGCCTTATGTATAACCTCCACTATGGTCACTTAAAAACAACTATAAAAAATATATATACTGCAATATATGTATAATATATATACAAATATATATATGCAATATAAAAAATGCTGACATACAGTGGGAATAATGATTTAGCAAATATTATGGCAAAATGCAGAAAACATATAATGAATGCTAAGGTCAGATGTGAAATGTATGCTTATAAGAAACACAAATTGATTTGTAGATAAAATGGGCAAAAAGGGAAAAATACCAGAATGCAGTTGAAGCTAAATTTGTCATAATGTAACATGGATGTACTACAAGCAGGCTTTAGGGTTGCTTTGTAGAGCACTATAGAGCAATTAAAATACGTGTTTTAAATTTCAATGGGACTGTTTTTTAACAGAGATGCTGAATGCATAGGAACACGCTCTTGGTAGATAAATTGTTTATTCTAGTTTATAGATTTGCACTGGATTTATATTAGATGTATAGCAGAGCCAAAGCACAGGCAGGGATGCCAGCAGAAGGGAGGGTGTGCCAGTGGGTAATGACACCCCAAATACATTGGCAGTGGACACTTTATCCCCAGATACATTATATACAGTGAGAGGCAATAATGCCCAACACTCCAGGCACCCTCTTTCCCTCTGTTATATATGTTATTATTATTAATATTAACATATACTTATAAAGTCTAAAACACTGTACAGTAAGAAAGGGTTATACATCAAGGGGCTATTTTCTAAAACTCTCACTTTATTTTTTTTTTTTAAATTCTACCAAACTCCCAAACCCACAAATAGAACAAAACTTTAGAGAACCATGAAAGCATAAAACATATTTCAAGGGTAAAAGGGACCATCTGCCATTGACTTTTACATGATTTTGACAGGTTGCAGCTGGAGTATTTTCAAATTTTGTTAGCAGCTTGGGGGTATAATTGATCTCTAAAAATTTGATTTTTATCCCATTTAAAACTCGACCTGAGTAAAATGTAGTAAATAACCCCATAAATATAAAATTTACACGGTATACTGATTGATACAAATACAGTTTTGAGCTGTATTAAAAGGGACATAGGTTCAGGGGGTTATTCTTCCACTGTACATAGCCCTGGTAAGGCCCAATCTAGAATATGTCCTACAGTTTTGGTCTCCAGTACTCAAACAGGACATTATTGAATTAGAGAGGGTGCAGAGAAGGGCAACTAAGCTGGTAAAAGGTATGGAAAATCTTAGCTATGAGGAAAGACTGGCCAAGTTAAGGTTGTTCATGCTGGAGAAGAGGCATTTAAGGGGTGATATGATAACTATGTATAAATATAAAAGAGCATCATATAATAATCTCTCTAATCCTTTATTTAGCAGTAGGTTTTTCCAGCTGACACAGTCACCCATTCCGATTAGAAGAAAAGAGGTTGCTGAGCGAGAGCTGTGAAGATGTGGAATTCACTCCCTGAATCAGTCGTACAAGCTGATACATTAGATAGCTTTAAGAAGGGGTTGGATGGCTTTTTAGCAAGTGAGGGAATATAAGGTTATGGAAGATAGCAGATAATCCGAATGCCATCTTGGAGTCAGGAAGGATTTTTTTCCCCCTCTGAGGAGAATTGGAGAGGCTTCAAATGGGGGTTTTTGCCTTCCTCTGGATCAACTAGCACTTAGGCAGGTTATATATAGACTTAGAAAGTTGAACTTGATGGACTTTTGTCTTTTTTCAACCTAATTTACAATGTTAGTATGCTACTATGATATATGTATAGCTTTTTGACATAGCAAAAGGAAGAAATGCAAAAAGTAAAATGTTGCTAAATGGTAAATTAGTAAAGTAGTAGTTCTTCAAACTGCCTCTTAATATGAGCTTACCTGTTCCATCTTCACTGTACATGGCTTGCAGAAGCATTGATTGTGGGTTCTGGACACAATCTATAATTCCTAGGAGAGTTCTTGTCAGTCTCAGCAATTCACTAAAGCTATAGAACCCAAAATATATCAAGTGTCTTGCTAGACTCACCACCTGCAAGAATTAAAAAAGGTAACTTATTATTAGACAATATGACACACTTGAACTAAGTATTTTACAAATCACAAGCAAATAAAGAATGCAATTTCCTAAATCATGGATGGAGTTTATTCTATATGAATAAAAGCAGGTGTATGTATAAAATTGCAAAACATGGAAATTTGGAAAATTAAAGGGAAGGTAAACCCTCAGAATGTTTTCTTTTGCAAACTTTGTTGCAGTTTCTCCACTGGATCATCAAATCAAGATAAAAGCATAGATCAGCACCACAGGCTATGGAAATACGAACAAATAACAGAAACCAGTGCAATATTGTTAACATTCAGTACAGTTACCAGGGTGTTGCAACGCAATTCTGTGTGTCTCTTGAACCATAGAAAGTCTAGGCACCATTTTTATTGTGTGTTCTACAGTACTATAGTGATTTTTACAAAGTGCTATCTCCAAAAACATTTTTCAATCAAATCTAAAACAAGTTGCTTATAGTGCTTTCTTCAAAAGGTAAAATTAATTAAAGCAAGTTGTGGTGTGCTGTGGTTCTTTCTTCTCCCTCTCTGGTGTGTTCCACCTGTGCATAACTGCTGGGAACGACAGTGATGTCACACATGGCGCATTTAGCTGAGGACAGCTTCAGTACGATCAGTATGCGGCTTCTCCTCATGCGTGCTGTTTTTTTCACAAACTCGGATTTTGAAAAATCTGCCCCTAAGTTTTATAATTTATTTTAGTCTATAATAAGTGCTATAATTTGGATGTCTCATCATGCATTTGCAGTTATTTTCTGTTTGCCAGTCCTGCATCTGAAGTATTCATATAAATATATAATCACATATAAGCATGTTTGCTTTGATCACTATGTTTGAATATTTTTGCAAAAATCTTCAGTTTTGAAAATGTTGCGGTCTTTGTGGGAATTTTCTGGTGTTATTCATAAAATAGATATTTTTTATGTTCAAGACAAATTTATTACTGTAATATAACACACACATATATGCATGTACAGTATTTATTCAATTATGTAAGTGCTACAGTTTATGTAAAGGTATTTTGTATAGCCAGTTTTCTTCTCATTCTAGCAAGAATGTAATGCAATAGCAACAAACTAAATAAATGTATATATACACATGTATAATATAATGTATAATATTTATGTGTCGTAAAAACACCTTAAAAACATGTCAACCTCAGAAAACCCTACATTTTTGGAATTGGAATGTACACATTTTGACAAATCCAACTAAATTAATATGACTTTCTACCGCAAACTGTGAAGCTGTACTCAAGATAGTGGTTTATGAGATTTCTGAAAATCAAGATTTTCCAACATTCCTTACTTACAGAGATAAAACATTGTAAATATAAACACCAGAGGTCTGCCAACACTTTGATATGAATAGATTTGCATATAATACACAAAAGCCATGAATATCTTGTAAATAATATCCTTATAAACGGTGAGTTCTGATGTCATCAGTTATAAACGGTGAGTTCTGATGTCATTTCTGTCACATGACTCACTGAAACTTGTGTATTATAATAAATAAAGTACCCCAGTTGCAAAATATGAGGATATTAGAAGTTACCTTGGAGTTCCTTGACCTGTATAAAAACACTCGGCCTTCGGCCTCGTGTTTTTATATGGTCATGAAACTCCTCGGTAACTTATAATATCCTTATATTTTACAAGAGGGGGTACTTTATTCACTATATATTTACCAATGTATAGTAGATTTAACAAACACTACCTGCATTTTATTTGCATTATTTTTGCAGTTCAACCCCTCTAAATGAACCCCAGTACACAGGATATACCCATCTGGGGCACAGCATTCCACAATCTCACTGCCCTCACTGTTTATCCGTCAGGAGCGCCCAATGGCGTTCCCGTCTCTGGCGCTGTACAATCCAAGATGGCAGCGCCCATGAACCACATGGGCAAGACACTGGCACAATGACGTCACGAGTCTGGCGCAAAAATTTAAAATAAAAGGACTTCCAGGTCACGGGTTCAATGCCCGATTAAAGGAATTGCCGAATTGTGTTCCTGGGTTTCCTAAATTCATAATTGCCGATTCCTGACGATCTGCTAAACTCTGATTCTGATTCTTGCTGCCTGCCTTATTGAACTCTTGCCTGAACTTGACTACACTTATGCCTGACCCCTTTGGATACCGCAAACTTTAACCCCTAAGCTTCCTCCTTGGTCCAGACTTCTCAGCTAGGAGCCGATAGGCTGCTGACATTATCAAAATGGATCATATCCACTGCCATCCCAGAGTTGAGGTTCCTGCTCACCTCCTCATACTTTGGCAGCATAAAACCATGCTTCGGGGGTGGGGGTGCAATTTGTGTCTATTTTTTTATTTAAGTGCAAATATTTGTATTTATTCTAGGAAGCTAAATTTAGCAATGATTTCCAGTTTGGAATAGAAAAGACATCCTTATACATGTTGAATTCATCAGACTACTAAAAAGTGATCTGTTTTTCTGGATTCAACTTGGAAATGCCATCTAAATGCTACTTGGGTTGTTAATCTTTACTGGTCAGGGATCATAAAACTATACATATGTGTTAATGGGTTGTTAATCTATATTATTCAGGAATTACATAACTATACATGACGCTATATGCCATTGGTACATTCAGGAAAAAAACAGACTTTCTAAATAATATTCACAGATCTAATATAATGTGTTTCTGATATAATTCTTTATCAAGAGTCATATACGTTGTTGCACAGGTGGAATTATACAAAACACATGCAGATTTAGATTTAAAGGGGACCTGTCACCATAAAAATACTCAAAATCCTATTTTATCACATTCGTCAAGCAAAATTACCTTTAATTATACTAAATAAATTATTTGAATCTTGTTTCCTTCAATCTGGGAATTCATAATTATAGCAAGCAGGCAGGAGCCATTTTGTGGACACTGTTATTAAGACAAGCCTTGCATCATCTCAGAATCTTGTTTGTGCACCAGAATGGGGGACTCCATGGGGCAAATTCACTAAGCGCCGAAGCGCCGAACGCTAGCGTTAATTCGCTAGCGTTTGGCATTTTCGTTACTGCGCAAATTCACTAACGAACGCTGGCGTAGTTTCGCTAGTGTTACTTCGCACCCTTACGCCTGGCGAATTTTCGCTAGCGACGTAACTGCGCAAATTCACTAACGCGCGCAGTGTACTGAACGCTACCTTTTACGCTAGACTTCCTTCGGCACCTCAAACCTGGCGAAGCCCAATAGAGTAGATAGGGATTGTTTCAAAAAAAGTCAAAATTTTTTCTAAGTCCCAAAAAACGCTGGCGTGTTTTCTACATTATGGGTGATAGGCTGAAAAAGATCGAAAATTTTTTTGGAGCTCCCCTCCTTCCCCCCTACATTTCCTGACTCATGGCAACTTACCTAGACAGTGGGCACATGTGTAGGGCAAAATAAAATTTTTATTTGATGAATTGAAGGTTTTCTAGGCATTTGTAGTGCTGATACGTATTCCTCCATTGAAATTTGAATTTGGCGCCCTATGCAAATTAGCCTTCGCTAGCGTAACTTTGCTTTACTTAGCGAATCAACGCTAGCGCAACTTCGCAACCTTACGCTACCCCTGTGCGCAACTTCGGATTTTAGTGAATTTACGAAGCGATGGCGAAACTACGCCTGGGGAAGTGCGGCGAAGCGCGGCGAAGTTGCGCCTGGCGAAACTACGAATGTTAGTGAATTTGCCCCCATGTCCATCCCCATGCAATGGCTACACAATTAAATGGTGAAGAGAACGGAGGAATGTGTGGAGAGCAGTGACATCTAGGAAGTGCAGAATGGAAACTGAAAGTAATTGTCTGCCCCGCCTCTATGCCTAAGGCATAGAGGAGGGGCAAACAATATTTGATTGGCAGCTAGATTGTTAAATGAGCTTGCAACAGCTATGAACGCTTAAATAAAAAATAGAAATAGTATCTCATGTTTAATTTGAAAAGGACTTTTCTTTTACAGCTTTTTGTGTCTGGGTGACAGGTCCACTTTAAGTTTAGTTTGGGATGTGCTGAATTAATATTGTTTTTCTAATCCAGCTAAAAACTTGAGACAAAAGATAACATCGATGGATGAGGTCAAAGTGTTACAAAATCTGCAACAGCTGGTTCTGTTGGGAGGGTAGTTGTTTCCTTTTATCAGGTCTAATTATCTCCCTGGCAGTTCAGTATTAGGCGTGTTAGGGTTCCCTAGGGAAGTCACCACATGTTCTGTCTCTTTGGTTCCCACTAGCTGGAGGAGGTGATGTGTTGAAAGACCTGAGATGGTAGTATACCTCAGTAGGTGAAATATTTTTTGAGGAAATATTTGCAATAGTTCACGCTAGAATTAAGAAGCAGGATCAGGGTTGTGAGTAAATCAGCCAGAGGCTCATATGAGGAGGCTAGGAAGATGTTATTAGTAACCTGCGGTATCACCCTTTAGTTAGGCTCTGGAATAGGAGATTCCTGGAGTAAAGGACCACTGTGGGCATCACCTAGTGCTGGGAACTCGGCATGTGAATATATGTGAATATTACCTCTGGGGTGCTGTGAACACGACAGCTGTAAAAGTACCATCTGATGGATGGATTTTTTTTGCCTTCCTCTGGATCAACTGGCAATTAGGTAAAAAAAAAGTTAAAAGGTTGATGGACGTGTGTCTTTTTCAACCTAACTTACTATGTAACTATTAAAAGGTGTAATTAATGTTTGTACCATCCAATCAGTTCCCGCAAAGAGATTGTATGTCATTCAGGCAATAAAGAGCATTTTTTTGTAAAAACCACTGGCACCTAGGTTATTGAGAGCAGTAGCGTGACAACAAAATATAATTGCAAAAAAATCATTGGAGGGCCTGACAAGCACCTACCAGGCCATTTCTCCGTCCACATGCCTTGCCTCATCATGTCCCACACTCCCCGGCCTCTTGCATTAGGTAGGTAAGATTGCAGCTGGGGAGCAGAGATTGCTATAGAGAAAGCAGACCCCAAGGTCCAGGCCCGCTGTCCCTGGGCCCCCACCACCACTATGACCATGGGGTCTGTGGTTGGTAAAGTGTAGTTTACCCTTCCTCCACCAGAACACCAAAGGCACTTACAAGAGTCTCTTGTAATCTGTGCACTCCTGGTAGTTGCAGGGAGTAGTAATTAACCTGGCTAGGTCTAAGATAATCCATCTGCAGGTATTACAGAGTGGAGATATCCATTTATTTTAATATAAAGAAATATAAAAGGAGTCAAAGGGTAATAACCATCCCATTTAGATCATTTTAAAGTTCTCTCAAGTGTGACAAAAGAGTGGTCATCTTGAAATGAATAGCTTTCTCCCAGTTCAAGATAAGCCCTATTACACAGTAAAGTACAACACAAAATTAAATAAAATTAAAATGTTTATTGACGTCCTACAACTAGGAGATGCATACTGGGAGAGTGTACTCCGAGGTGCATTTAGTTTTGGTTTTATTTTCTTACCTCCAGAGATGAGAAATCAATCCTGTATGCTTTTTCCATCTCAGGAGGGAGAACAGGAAATGTTTATTGGAAAATTTCTTCATCCTGAGTATATTGAAAACTTACCTCAAAAGTTAATTTATTCTTTTCTTCATGGGAAAAAGGCATGGATTCACTGACTACATTGTTCAAGTAATCTTCTACAAACTCCATTGTGCTAGTGAATTTGTTTTTTTTATCGTCTCTTGAGTCACTGGAATCATAGCTGTGTATTTAATGAAACAGTGAATCAAAATACACTTCTAAATGTAAAAAACAATCACCAGTCTAGAAGTACAGCACGCACATTTTTGTCATAATTTAAGATAGATTTCTAGTTCTAGTCTATAAACCAACTCTGTATTTTTGGTGGGATGTCAAGTTCAGACATAAGTGGCCTCTGCAATCAAAGTGCTGCATTTACTGTTCTTACTACAGCTGACTTAAAAAAAGCCAGATACTGATTGGTTGTAATGGGTAACTGCCCATGGGCAAATTTGCCCAGTGTTGATTAAAGGAAAACTATAACCCAAACTGACAAGTATACAATTTATACCATGTTAAATGGCATATTAAAGAATCTTACCAATCTGAAATATAAAATATTGCCCATTTACTTCTTTTCCCTTGAGCCCCCATTTTATAATATTCTCTTTGCTGCCTCAGAGGTCCCCTGACCAGAAATACTGCAGCTCTAACTGTAACAGGAAAAAGTGTGGAAGCAAAAAATATAAATTTGTCTGTTATTGTTATCAGGGCTGCCATCAGGGGGGAGAGTTGTAGGGGCCCAGCCGCTCTGCACTTACTCGATTAGCTTTCTAAGAGCTGATGACTTCGGGAAGACAGGGCGGGAGCACAGGGGGAGGTATCTTCTGTCCATTACTTTCCCTTATTGGTCAAAGTGTTTAAGTCCAGGTTGAGCTGCTCAAGGATTTGTATAGCTGAAGTTTGAACTTCCCCTTCAGCTCATCCAATAAAGCTGCAGCTTTACAAGGACTTGAAATTCTGTGACCAATAATGGAAGAAAATGCTTTCACTGAAAGAAGATGCAGCCACTTGTGCTCCCCTCCTCCCTTCTATAGTTGGCAGCTCACTGACAGCAGGTGGGCCACACTAATGAAGTAAGTACAACATGGCAGGGCCCCCCTAAATGTAACCCTTTGTGGTCCCTGTTGTGTGGTGGGGCCCTGGGCACCAATTTTTTTTTTAAACTTCTGGAGGGGCAAGTTTTTTTTACATGGACGTTTAAGGGGGGCCCTGGCCACCAATGTTCTTATAATGTGGAGGGGTCCTGGCCACCAATTTTTTTTATTTATTTTTTTTACCATGTGGGGTCCTAGCCACCAATATTTTTTAATGGGGGCCCCTAACTACAAATGTTTTTTTTATTGGGGGCCCTGACCTCAAATGTTTTTTTTTATGGGGGGCCCTGACCACAAATGTTTTTTTATGCAGGGCCCTGACCACAGATTTTTTTTTTTAGGGGACTATGGTTGCCACCTAGCCGGTATTTTACCGGCCTGGCCAGTAAAAATATGGTTGATTTCAATGTTTTTAATAGGAAAAAATGATAAATATATAGGAAGGCTGGTATTTTTTTCCAGAAAAGGTGCAACTCTAATAGGGACCCTGACCACCAATATTTGTTTTATTTTTTATTAAAATGTAGGAACCCTAGAAACCAAAGTTTGTTTTTTTACTGTGTGGCGGGGGGGCCTGTGGGGTGGGGAGGGCGGACTTTAGGTGGGGCTTGCGGTGGGTGCAGCCCAGGGGGCTCAGGAAATTTTGACGTATGGGGCCCTGTGATTTCTGATAGCGGCCCTGATTGTTATACCATCATGTATGGTTTGTTTGTGTGCACCATGAATTGTAGGATCCCAGGGGGCGGCCATTTTAAAATGGCAATTTTCTGTCTAGGATTACCCAATGGCACATGCTACTTAAAAAGTTTATTATTATGCAAATGGTTTGCTTACGTGAAGGAGAGTTTTATGTATGAGCTGTTTCATGTAATATGTACATTGTTCAGGGGAATAGTTTTCCTTTAATGAGCCCCACTGATAAAGAGCTTCTGTGTTTGAAGGTGGGCCCTGGGTGGGGAGCTGTGACACAATTGGTGAATAGATTTGAAAGTCTAACTCCCTATGTGGACTGGCATGTTGGAAAGAGTAGATATGATGTCCTGAACGTTGAGCTGTGAATACCACAGAGCATTGTGGCAAATTGCAGTGTTTGTGAAAAGGTCCTGGTAAAGTCAGAAAAAATACAGTGCCTATTGTGCAAACTCCAGTTTTTGTTTAAACCTCAAAGGAAAAAAAGATAGCTTGTTAGCATTTCAAGAGTAAACATGGCCATACACTATAAGATCCACTCGTTTGGCAAGGTCAACAAACGCGCGGATCTTGACCCGATATTCCCACTAACGGGTGGGCGATATCGGATGAATCCGAACGTTCAGCCCTGGGGCCTAACGATCGGATTACAATACTATGAATGGGCTCTGACGGGTCGCAGGACCGCATCAACTAGCCGATGTGAACCTGGATCGTACAAAAAAATCAACCTTGACCAATCGATATCTGCCCGATTTTTGGCCTGATATCGATCAGTAGGACCCGTCGGGAGCCCCCACACATGGGCAGATAAGCTGCCGAATCGGTCTAAAGGACCGATATCGGCATCTTTAATCTGCCCGTGTATGGCCACCTTAACACTATCTAAAGTAATCAAGAAACAATTATAGATCAGCACCACAGGAGATGGAAAAAAACAAATAACAGAACGTAATGCTTCTTCAGAGGACCCTCAGCGAAACACGTCAAGTGTGACATTACTTCCGGTTATGATATGCTGATTTGAAATCAGGAATCTTGTAAATTGCCAATCCCACCAGAGAGTGGAGAAGCCGATGCTAATTTTTACTGATTGAAGAAAACACCATTGCACCTTATTTTAATTAAGCACTAAAAGCATTTTGTTTGACTTGATTATAATTTTATTTTGGAGATAGCACCTTGTAGAAATCATTATAGCACTTTAAAACACACACGAAAAAACTGTGCATAGATTTTCTATGGTTCAAGACACACAGATTGGTGTTGTAACACTTTGGTGACTGCACTGAATATTAACAATAAAATTGCACTAGGTTCTGTTGTTTGTTTTTTCCATAGCCTGTGGCGATGATCTATAATTGTATTTTGATTTGATGATCCAGTGGAGGAACTGTGAAAAAGTTCGGCAAAGGAAAAACAAATTCTGAGGGTTTACTTTTCCTTTAAATCATGCAAATATTTCTTGTATTTTGCAATTTTAACTCTGTTATACTATCTAAACTAAAACTGACTGTTTTCCAGACAACAACATGTAACTTAATGCAAGTTTAAAATAATTGATACAAAATATGTATGAACTAACAACAATCTGTGTTATGTTGGTTATAGCTTGATAAATTAGGTAGGGATTTAGGAGTGGGAAGGCAAAAACATTTTTTACTTCCTTGTTTTGTGTCAAAAAGTCACGCAATTTCCCTCCCTGCCCCTAATTTGCATATGCAAATTAGGATTCAAATTCGATTCGGCCAGGCAGAAGGAGTCGGCCGAATCTGAATCCTGCTAAAAAAAGGCAGAATCCTGGGCGAATCCCGAACCGAATCCTGGATTTGGTGCATCCCTAAAACTAGGTGATAACATTTTAATCAAAAATATCTCACGAAAAATTATCTGACTGGAGGCAATACAACATATTACGAAAGGGATTAACTTGGTAGCTTATTGGCTCTTATATGGGACCCACCAATATGTCTGTCAGACCTACATCTAGCCAATAATCAGCTATAATATCAGGTGTAAAAATTTCTTCAGACGAGGGGCGTTTCAGAACATGCTTGACTGATGGACATGAGAACCAGGTTGTGTATGCCCACCTTTACTCTTGCGTGCTTTATTAGCCTCCTTGTACCTAATAAAAGTTTCAGAATATTCTATGATTTACTCACTCTTTGATTGTGATGGCCGTAGGAATCTCTGTCCAAAGACGTGCAAACTTCACAGGAGTGACTAACTCTTGGGGGTCTCTGTCAACATGGACATGGAGCATGAGATGACAGAAGGAGGCTCTAATTTCATAAGGCAACATCTCATCTGCCATGCAGAGGAAGATAAGATCCACACTCAACTGCTTGGAAATCTCTCGAATAGCAAGGTACTGACGATCTAAACACATTCTGGCAATAAGCTTCAGCTGATACCTGGAAAGTGTGCAAAGTTAAACACAGAATACATACATAAAAAAAGTGATTTATGCAAAGGAATGAGGATTAAAGAGGTGTAACAAATTGGAGTTTGGACAGGCAAGTGTCAGGTTCTCTCAATTAATATTTAAATGAAAATGACTGCCCCCATCTTCCTTTTTTAGTTGTTAGTCCTAACACAGCACACCTCTCTCTCTCTCTGTTCCCTAACCACAAGGCTCCTTCTGTGTAAAAACCTATGGACCCCCAGTATCTGCTCTATAAATGAGTTGCGCAATGGAGTTGTGGAGTTGTGAACCATCATTTGTCTGCGTCACATGCTGCCTTTGGCTCCCCCTTGAACCAGATCAGCTTTGAGTGCACATACCCTTGCTAAACTATAAAATCCATGAGACAACTCTACCTTTAAAGATCAATGGCTTTTACAGAGTGGAAGCTCTGTTGATAGTGAGGGGAAAGGGCCCTGTGAAGGGGGAATACTAGAAATGTTCATTAATGGGTGTGTTTTTACTGTTTTGCATTCTTATTATATGGAAATGTTGATGAGTGAGACACATACATGTTTCTTTAATTGGCAGAAACCTTTAAACCTTTAATTTCATTTTTCTGTTTCAGGATATATAATACTGTTGGTAATCTATTGCTCATTAGTTGTTCACCAGCTCAGCCACCTGTGTTCTTATTGCATGGAGTTAGAATTAAAAATGTTGAACCATCGCAAATTGGTTTTTCTAAGCTTATATATACAACCAACAGTCTGAACGGTTTGGCAAAACTATTATACAGAGTGGGAAATCCTGGAAATATAACACTTGGAGTAAGCAGGAAGGATGCCAGATCTGACCACCTCCTATTGTTTCCAAACAACATGCAGTAGTAACCATATGCATGTAAAATGTTTCAGTTTGAATAAGAAAATTGTTATGTTTTGTGCTTTATAATAATACTATTGGACACTGCAGCATAAGAGGAATAACAGACCAAAGTAATTTCTGTGTGGGCACAAACTATCAAAAGGGTAGTCAAGGAACATGGCAACTCTCTGGCAAAGGGTGGAGGTGGGTAAATGTATCTGCTGGAAGAATAGCAACACCCAGTATAACATCAAATCATTATTTGCCTGTGGTTCAATCACAATCTTAATTTTTCAGTTGACAAAATATAGAAAAATCTATTCCTTTGACATCAAAACAAGCGTGTTTACGAACAGCCTGAATACCTCAGAAGCTGTTTTCAACAATTCCTCAGCCACTATTAGAGCAACTTAATCCATTGTTTACTCACAGTTTTTTTTTCTTAACTCTCTCAAAACTGCACAAGCTTACCCTCACTTGGACAGAGCTCACTCCCAGACCCATCCTTTTATCATAGAATACTGGAGGTAGATTCAAATAGTTTTGATTACACATGTGTACAAAACTTTTTAATTTTCCTCAATAAATAAATGAACAATTATAAATTATTATAATTTTTTAAATTAGTTGTTTAATTGTGTTCTCATTATCAAATTAAGGGCTCGTTGAAAAACAGATCACTTGTTGGATCATATTTATGCAGAAATATTGACAATTTAAAAGGATTTACAGACTTTCAAGCACCACCTCTGTATTCTGTATATGATCCCTAATGACATTGGCTTTAAACAAAAATTCAACAAAATAAATTAACATTTGACCATTTTTGGTCTGAAAACCATATTACCAGTTAGTTTCCATTATAACTAAAGACAGGCAGTATTGGGCTCATCTCTGGTTAAAAAGAGTGGCAGCATATATGTCCCGTTGGCATTAGCCTTAATATCACGCATATAGCAGATGAATACCTGTAATATGTTAAAACATTCTCATCATGTGCGTTACCAGCCCGTGCTTCTTGGGACAACTGTCGAATGCTTTTTTCATGAGAGTCATTGTTTTTATCTGTCCAGGTAAGCCATACTTCTTCATCACAGTATTCAAGACTCATGTACTCAGGAGACATCTCTTTTAGCGGTCTTAATCTGAAAAAGGTATATTAGTTAAAAGGATGCTAACACCAAAATACTTTACTTACCCCCACAGATATGTAGCTTGAGATCACAGTCACTCTGAAAGGTTTTGCCTACATTAATGCCCAACTGCAATATTACAAATTAATACTAAATGCTAAAGCCTTTCTGTATGCTATTTGTCTCAATGTTCTGGAAAATAAGATATAGAAATAGAGAGGGGTTGCACACTCAATGAGGGAAATAACACTTAGTAGACAAAGGTGGTATTAAAAAAAAACTTATTTTATAGTAAATAGCAAAAAAAAATTTTTTTACATCAGACAAGCTGGTATATCAAATACAACAGTATTAGCAAAAATAAATACATACCACCAAGTAACAAGATCAAGGCAATGTTTCAGCACTATAGCCTTTGTCAAGGGGAATTCCCCTTGACAAAGGCTATAGTGCTGAACGTTGGGGCGTTCTCATTTTTGGCAAGTATATCTGCTCCCTGTAGTTTGTCTCTTTTTGCCTTGATCTTGTTACTTGGTGATATGTATATATTTTTGCTAATACTGTTGTATTTGATATACCAGCTTGTCTGATGTAAAAAAAAAAAATTTAATACCACCTTTATCTACTAAGTGTTATTTCCCTCATTGAGTGTGCAACCCCTCTCCATTTCTATATACTGATTTGGGTAACTGACTGTGGGATTACCTGGGGTTATTTGCACCTCATATACCTTAAAAAAGTATTTTTTCTATTGTGAATATTGGGAGTGCCCTCCACCAACTTATTTTCTTTCTGGAAAATAAGACACTGATAAATGTAGTGTCTTACATATAAATTGATAAAATGAATACATTTATTTTACTAACAATTTGACCCTAGCAATAACCTTCCAACCACATCAGTCTCTTAAATGAACTGTCATTCACTAACTAATCCTGTTATATTCATGTTATGCACCCAGCTGTGATAGCACATTTATGTCTCTGTAGTCCTGCTTTATGACTTTCAATAATATCTATATATTTAGAACAGAATGCCCAAGTATTAATTAGTAACTGTTACAATGATCTTGTAAATTATTCTGAAGCAGCTTGTTAACATTATTTACCAGCAATCAGGGATGTTTGCTTTATAAATATAATATAAAATGTATACTACATTATATTATGTCTATCTCTCCAAAAATTATTAAACTGACAATGTTCCTTCTATGCCGTGTGTGATTATTATTAATTGTGTATTTATAATATGTAATATCACCATAGATTAATTCATAATAACATATGTACCATCAATTTGTTTATGTACTGTGTTGTTCCCTCTTAATTTCTTTTTGGCTACTCATGCAAAAATAATCACACATGGCCTAGAGGGGAAAATTTACTGTTTATGGGTTTTCTTAAGTCATAAACATTGCCCCAGGGAAGAGCACCAAACCATGTGGTAGCAATTTTCTCAGGAAATTTTTATTGATAAATTAAAGGGATTCGGGTTTGGGAGTTTGGTCAAATTTGTTTTTTTATAATAAAGTGAGAAAATGTTGAGTTTTAGTTAATAAGCGATAAAGGCTTTTTGATGCATTTACATAAGCATGTACTTATCTGAGAATGTATATATCTCCTTTAGTATCAGAAAATTAAGTGAGGCTTTTACCATGGTAGCTGTAAGAATCGTAGAGCCGGAGAGCAAGACACAATAATTATTTTAGCATGTTGCTTAGGAAACTGGGTAAATTACTTTTAGGTAATGGCTGCCACAAGGAATATAGCTGCTATGATCTAATAGGAATAGAGAGACACTTTGGAATTCATGCTTCAGGCATTGGGTTGTTAGAGAGGGCAAAAAAGGAATGATAGGATAAGGAATAATGTCTGGTGAAGTAGTGAAAAGGTCGCACAAAATGCATTCAGGTACTGGAGACAAAACAGTAACCTGTAGTGATTGGGTCATGGTCACTGGGGATCATTTATCAAGACTGGGCAAAATTGCTCATGGGCAGTAACCCATGGCAACCAATCAAATTGTAGCATTCATTGTTTTGCCTGCAGCTGGCTGAAAAAAGGCAATCACTGATTGGTTACTGTGGGTTTCTACCCACGAGCCACGAGCAAATATGCCCAGTGTTGATAAATTTACTCCAGTGCTGAATCCAAATGTGATTAAAGTTCCAGTTGTGTTGATCTGATTCTTAAAGTGGAATATTGGTCTGCCTTTTGGTACAAAGGAACCAAGAGAAATCAGCTGCAATGAGTATGAAAGAATGGGTATGAAAGAAAAGAGATAAAATAATTGATCATCCAGAAGATGGAAGCTATTTTAAACCAATCAGTACTCTGTTCTAATAAAGATTTTATTTACAAAACAAAATCTTAGCATTTATGCAACTTTCATTTGGACAAAAAGTATCTACTAGATTGAAATGTCTTTCAAATACTAATGATACAATGACATTGTGTGGCACATGAAATAGATAAAATACATCACAGATGGACAAAAAATTGTGTGTTTTTAAACAATACAGTATATTATACAGTATATTGTGAGTCGGTCTCTAAACTCAGTAACTGACAGCAGCCCAGATCATGTGCAGTGAATCAGCAGAGAAGAAGATGGGGGCTACTGAGCATCTTTGGAAACACGAGTCTTTACTGCTAAAGGGCTGTGTTTGCTGTTGGCTGGTACAGAAACTCAAAACATAATGTACAACATGTCTATTCTACTTCTTTAGTTAGGTTTTACTTCCCCTTTAAAGGTATACATTGAGAACTTTAATGATTTAATATATTTTTAAATAACACCTATTTCTGTTCTGTAAAATACTGCCTCAATCTATGCTATGTAGGTACTGTCCTTAAGGAGTTAAAACTTGCTTTTCTGACATTCTGACAAGTAATTGTTACCCAAGTGTATATTAGCTTTTTGCAACAAACATTACATTAGATCACATTATTGGACTATTCCTTAGGAATTAAACTACATGCACATTTGTTATACATTCTGGGTTAGAGATCACTATATCCAGTATAGCATGATTTCTGGTTGGCCCCTCAACATCCTGTGCTGTAAAATTGTCATGCAACAAGTATATAAACCTGCTTCCATCTGTTCTGGCAGTACTGTTGCTCCAGTCAATATCTGGGTAATTAAATTCCCCATTATTATTACTTTCCCCAAACAAGCAGCCTTTTCTATTTGCATCAGGAGCTTAGCCTCCACCTCCTCCTCATTTACATTAGGGCAATGATCCCCAACCAGTAGCTCGTGTAGCTCTCCAACCCCTTGAATGTTGCTCTCAGTGACCTGCTTATTTTTGAATTCCAGTCTTTGAAGCAAGTTTTAATTGCATAAAAACTAAGTATAGTGCCAAGTAGAGCCTCCTATAAGCTGCCAGTCCACATAGGAGCTACCAAATAAACAATTACAGCCCTTATGTGGCACCCCAAAGGATTTTTTCATGCTTGTGTTTCTCCTCAACTCAATTTACATTTGATTGTGGCTCATGGGTAAAAAAGGTTTGGGACCCCTGCATTAGGGGGTCTATAGCATACGCCTACAATTAATTTGCTGGACTCTTTACAATATGATTAACAAATTCACATACCCCTCCTCCTTTTCTATTGCTCCTGTACTTCAGAAACAAAGTAAAGCCTACAGCCATGTTTGAGTAATGCCAATTACATCATATTTCTCCTCCAGTGCCAGCACCTCCAGCTCTCCCATTTTACCAGTCAGGTTTCTGGTATTTGTAAACATACATTTCATGCTAGTACCAGCTTGTAAATTCTGTATATACAACTTACAGCAAGAGTGCCCATACTTTACTAATGAGCGATCTACTTTTAGTGATGATGTCTCATTATGATCTACAGTACATCCATAAAAACATTGCTATCATTCTGTTCCTTGAAAATATTACTTAAATACTGATTAATGGGAAATGTATATTGCTATATTTTAAAAAACATCTATTTCTTATGTAACCTTAATACTGTATAATCCTTAAAAAGGATTAGAAAAAGATAGTTTCACCAGTGATGTTAGTCAATTTTTAACTCACAACCTAAATAATTTTATTGAACAACAGTTTTCAGCATCTCCAGATTATTTGTACAGTTAAGTCTAATTAGAGACATTTATTGGTCCAAAATAGCTAAAGGGTCACAATTTGTAAAGAGATGTTAAACAATAATCATATCACTATTAAACTGGTTTTATACCATTTGAATTCCTTTATAGTTCAACAGTGTGCATAAAAGGAGTTTTCATCTATGCCTGTATGTAGTGTTAAAGGAGAACTAACCCCCTACAGATAAAATCCCCCATTCACCTTCTCCACTGCCCCCCTCCCTGTTTTCTCCCCGCATAGTGTTCAAAAAGAATACGTGCACCATCCACAACCACTAACCTAAATTTGCAGATTAGAGCAGAGGAACTGAGGGGCGCCATGTTTAGATGCTTCTGTATCTTCTTCTGTCTTTTCTGTAATATTCGGAGCTCTCAGACTTAAACTGCGCATGCACCAGCAGCGCTCACATCATGCAGGTACAGAAACATCCAAACATAGCGCCCCTGAGCTCCGCTGCACAGTCATTGTTTCTGGATGAGGCATGTATTTTTTTTTTTGAACACTATGCGGGGAGGAAGCAGGGAGAAGGGCCAGTGGAGAAAGCGAATGGGCGAATGGGGGCATAAAGCTGTAGGGGGAGTTAAGTTCTCCTTTAAGTTTCAGCTAAGCAGGCATTGAGAGAGGGTGTGTTATAGTTCAATAGTATGCATAAAAAGTCAGGAGGGTGCTAGCACAATTGTGAAACTCCGCCATATCGGTTATTCCATATAAGAGAATGGAGGTAACTTTTTATTAAGCATATAGTGTGCTCATTCAGTTCAGTTCCAGAGAGAAAATTCAGTTGCACATATATTAACTTGCCTGACTCAAACTTCACATCATTATTTAAAGGACGTGCCATTTTCTTATATGTATTGCAGGGCAAGAGAGGATTCGCCAATCTAAATTCTAACACGGTTACATATTCTTAACAGCACAGTTTACCACAATATTCAATCAATTGGTTGCACAGTTAGTTAACATTCTCTTACCCCTCTCTCAACAATTGTTGAGCTGGTTTATCCATAGGGATAATGTTGCAATTTTATGTACCACAAATTCACGTGACACATTTCACGCTTCCATGGCGCGTACTCAAACACTTCAGATAATCAATTAATGGAATTAAGAAGCAAAATTTGGGGATAGGCAGAAGTGGCATGGGCTAGTGTCCCCCCTCTACTGTTGCACCCTAAGCACATGCCTCTTCTGCCTGGCCATAGTTCTGGCCCTGCATAGAGAAGGACTTTGTAAATCTCCTGAGAAATATAAAGAGCATGTTATTGGCATCATGGTGCCAGGGTCAGACTGGACCGGAGGGGCACCAGGAAAAAACCCAGTGGACCTCCGTCTCTTGACCCAGTGGGCCCAGATCCGCACCCTGCACTTCATCCTGCTGACAAAAACAAAGTGAGCATGTGGGTGCGTGCGTATGTGCACATGCGCACACGCTCGATGCACCGCAATGTAGCGGGGCCAGAGGGGAGGGGGCCCTGAGGCAGCAGCCCTGATGGACAGATTTCAAAACAGTTTACATACAGTTTATATACAGTTTATATACAGTTGACATAATTTTGTAATTAGCATGCCCAATAACACGCTACTGTTCTATTTTAATATATTGCGTGTGGAGCACCCTCCATTCTTATAACTTATTGGGGACCTGGGGTTGTGGTCTGGGGTTTTCCAGATAAGGAATATTTCCATAATTTGGATCACCATACCTTATGTCTACTAAAAATTATTTAAATATTAATTTAACCTAAAAGGAATGTTTTGCCTCTAATACGGATTAATTATATCTTACTTGGCATCAAATACAAGGTGCTGATTTATTATTAAAGAGGAAAAGGGTATCATATTTAAAGGGGAACTATCTTGAAAATTTGAATTTAATATAAGCTTTAGCATACTTAAATAAGAAGTTTTCAAAATATAATCAAAATTCTGTACGGTTTCTGAAATAATCAAGTTTTTCTTCACTATCCCTCTCTCAGCATTTGTTTCTCTTCATTCTGTCTTCCTGCAAGAATTGAATGTCAGATAATCATTGACAGTGAGATCCAATATATCTTATATGGGCTGCTTTTGCCTAGAAGATATATTGGATCTCATTCTATTAAAATCACCAGACATAATGTCTCTCTTCATGCAGGATTTGTTAAATTGTGTACTGGAATCAGTTATTTGAGTGAGCTCTAATACATCTGCTTGGAAAGGAAGCACCCCTATAAAATATATTGGATCTAACTGTCAATGTATATCTGACACCCAACTGCTGCAAGAAGACAGAATGAAGAGAAACAGATGCTGAGACAGGGATAGTGAAAATAAACTTGATAATTTCAGAAACAATGCAGAAAATGTAACTGTATTTAGAAAGTTTCTTATTTCAGGACGATGAAGCTTATATAAAATGTTCATTTTCATGATAGTTCCCCTTTAAACATTTGAATTATTTGATTAAAATGGAGTATATGGTAGATGGCCTAATTTGTAACTTTCTGGATAATGGGCTTCCACATAACATATCCTATAACTGTATTTAATATATTTTTATAATAGTTTGAATCAGCTACCCGCGTGCAAAAATATTAATTCCATAAATCCATATATTCCGTGTAAAAAGCTGCTGAACAGGGTCAGTTGAAAAAAAAAGGCTTAACACATGTAAAAACATTTTACTGGATCTACTTCATATCTCACTGTTGTGCACATGAGTGTAAATTAAAATAAACAGACCAAAAGTGCTATGGGCCCAAGAGGTACTCTTACTCTTAATGCTTTGGGACCCTAAAATTATTTTGTAGTGGCATGGAGTAACTTCTACTCATATAATTGCTTGCACATTTAATAAACTCTACAAAAATCATACTGGCATATTAGAGCACAAACATGTTGTTAACCACTTACTCTGTCTTGATAAGAATATCACTGTTTTGGGGGTCCAGGACACATTTGCAGATGAGCTCCTGAGTTACTGGGATTGCAATGTGATTTGAAACACAAAGGTCAGAAAGGTAATCCAAAAATCTGTAAGATGAAGAATTTGGTCACCTAAGAGAGGCCTAATAAAGTTATATATTTCAAATTAAATATTCCCAGTGAAGTTAAATATTGTAACTAGCATAAAATTCTTTTTATGCATATAAAAATGATATATATTGTCCAAAAGGGTTTTACTCTCAGAACTATTTGTTACTATTTGGATGGCTTTTTAGCAAGTGAGGGAATACAGGGCTATGGAAGATAGCTCACAGTACAAGTTAATCTAGGGAAGAGTGCATCTTGGAGTCAGAAAGGATTCCCCTCCTCTGAGGCAAATTGGAGAGGCTTCAGATGGGGGTCTTTTTACCTTCCTCTGGATCAATTAGCAGTTAGGTAGGTTATATATAGACCTAAAAGGTTGAACTTGATGGATATGTGTCTTTTTTCAACCTAACTTACTATGCTACTATGTTACTATTTCTGCAACTTGACATATCAGAAGGCAATAAACAATAAACATACAAATTAAACACCTGCTAGAAAAACTGACAAGAGCAATCGAGGATAGAGTAGATCAGAGTTTTCTATATGTAATGTATTCAATTAGAAAATGCTGAAATTCTGAAAATACAGGACTACTAAAATTAAACTTTAGCACATAGTTAATTCAGGGACTATTCAACTGCCATCTTGGAGTCAAGAAGTACTTTTTTACCCTCTGACATAAATAAGTAAGGCTTCAGGTGAGGTTTTTTCCTTCCTATTGATTAGCTAGCAGTTAGGTTTCATTTAGTCTAAAAAGATGAACTATGAGTGTCATTTTTGAACCTAAATTAAAATGTTACTATTTATTAGGAATAGGGTAACGGATCCCTGATGACAAGGGAGATTTTCACAATTACATGATTTCACTCCAAGGATTTTAAACAAAGGTGAAGAAAGAGCAGGTTTATTAGAATCCAACATTTCAGCTCCTATCTGGAACTTTGTTTTAAATCCTTGGAGTGCTGTAGTTTTTGCCTATATATCCTCATTTTGGTTCAAGCACCCAGGTTTTGGGCTCATGGTGTGCGCTCCATTTGTATTATATATTTATATATATATATATATATATATATATATATATATATATATATATATATATATATATATATATATGTAAAACAGGAAAGCACCCATCTTCAAAACAAGCTAGCTTGTAGCTGCCCCTGTGCCCGGAGTAAAGTACAAATACAAAAAGAACAAAAAAACAGCACCAAGGGTCTTGCAGTGAAAAAACTTGTATTGTTACATGGTATGTATACATACCATTTAACAATACAAGTTTTTTCACTGCAAGACCCATGGTGCTGGTTTTTTGAGTAGGGTTACTAGTTAATGTAATATAGATGCATGCTTAATGTAGATGCATGCTGCATGGCTGCACATAAATCAGTCCAGTCTGGAACATGCATATACAGCAAAAAAAAAGCAGTCATGTTTAGAAACTTCAACTAACATTTGCTGACAAAAACAAACCTCTCTGCAAAAAACTATCAACATGACCTATAGGTAAATTTTAATGTACATTCATATTTTGAAAAGTAGTTTTTTAGTGTCAGTATCACTTTAAAGGGGTGAGGTGGCAATCATATCAGCCTAGAGCATGTTCTGCACATCAGAAGATTGTACTGCAGGCATCTTAAGAGGCACTGGTCTTGACAGAAGCAGAAACGTAACTAGAGGGGGGCGGGCCCTGGCGCATGACGCGCAGCCGGGCCCCCCGCCCCCTCCGTACACCCGGAACTGGCCGGCGCAAAGCGGCGTGCGAACTGCCAGGGGGCCCTGAGGGGGTGCGGGCCCTGGCCCGCTCCCACCCCCTGCTCCCCCGGTAGTTCTGCCACTGGACAGAAGTACAGAGTATATGTAGCACTTCTAGCCTACTACTTTGTTACTTGAGTACTTTAGTACTTGTTTCATTGCCATAACAATAAAATGTTATACTAACCGGGGCTCACGGTTTTTTCTGACCAAGTTTACAAAGGTCTCCACTTCTGTTTTGGTAATATGCTTTTCCAAGAGTTTTCGGTTATTGTGCAGTAGAGCTGTAATGGTATCCTCTGCTAGAATGTCATAACCAATTTGTGACTGCATTACTCCAAATTGTTTGGCTATGTGTTCCTAATGTATCAAAACAGGAAAGTAAACAGATCAATTTTTGCAAGGCAAGGCACCACCACCCACAACAGACCTGTTTCAGAAAACAAAGGTAAACAAGACTTTCATACCTGGTTTTTTCTATAATCCTCTTGTGAGTGGCGAAGTACCCGATAACAGAGCCGAAACATATATTGGTAGGGGGAATTCTTTTGGTCTGAAAGCTCCTCTAGTCTTAGCAAAGGACCCTCAGTACCCTTTTCCTTAAAAGGTGCCTTCAGGATACCAAATATCTGTACAGATATTAATGTCTTAAAATATCAAAAGGAAATTGCATAAAGACAAAAAAAACATACCCTAATATAGCTAAAGTTGGATTGGACCGTTTAAGTTTGGTGAATAAAAAAAAGGCTGCAATAGAAATATATATAACAAATAGCAAATTAGAATAATACAGTAGGTAAAATACTACAGTGATTTTGTGTCTTCTCTTAAATATATAGCCATTGTCATTGTGCAGTGGATTTCTAGGTTCTCATGTGACTGTGTACACTTTCCTTTTTTGGAAAAAGGTACTAGTAATGGTTTGCCTAATAGTAACAATCCTAGAGATACTTTCAGGATCTAAGATCTCAGAAGACAAATGGAAGGAGCATTTACCCTTTTTATCTATTTCAGGGCTGTCCAACTGACCCCCCTTGTGTGCCCCCCCACCTACCTGCTGTGTTTGCTTACCATGTGTAAGCTTTAAATGGTATCACTACAGAGGTTAACTGGCCCCTGTATTGTTTAAACCTCAAATTCAGACTAATCCCCTGTATTGTTCACACCTGTGACCCCCCTGCATTGTTCACACTTGTGACACCTCTATTGTTCACATCCTAAAGCCCTGTACTGTTCACACCTGAGACCCAGACTGAAACTTTCAACATTGTTCACCTGCTCACACTTTATACAAAATGCGAACGGGGCACCAGCACTGTGTCACTGTATGTAGTACATTTTAGAGTGGTCCTGATAGGTTTCCCTGTCTCTTGCTCTGTTCTGCCTTCCATATGCTCCCTGTGTGTGTCATACTCTCCCCCTCTTTCTCAGAAGTTCTGGTTGTAGCAGTTGAAGACTGACTTAATTTAAAGCATGGCTAAAGCTCAACAAAGCATATGCAGATCACACGTATAATAAGAATCCAGAATTCAAGATTGCTGATCGTATATGGTTATCCACAGTTCTCCAGTTAATCTCAGACTGTCCTGTGCCAGTAAAAAAACTTGGTCAGTGGTCTTTGGGATCCTTCACTATTGTCCAATTATGTCATATATATGCAGATCACACGTGAAATAAGAATCCAGAATTCAAGATTGCTGATCGTATATGGTTATCCACAGTTCTCCAGTTAATCTCAAACTGTCCTGTGCCAGTAAAAAAACTTGGTCAGTGGTCTTTGGGATCCTTCACTATTGTACAATTATGTCATATATCCTTTCAACCAAAGCTTCCCTGCGCTTGGCACATACATCCTGTATTCCAAACAGCCTTGCTTAAACCTTATCACTTCTCTGGACATTCCTCTCCTTCTCCAGTTGGTGTCGATAGCCAGGATGAGTTTGAGGTAGCTCAAATGTTAGACTCTCATATTAAGGGTAAACGACATCCAGTTAAATGGATGGCCTATGTTCCTGATAAAAAAAACCTTACTCTAATAGCCACACTCCTAGGCTTCTGGTCCAATTTCACAAGACTTACCCAAACAAGCCTTCCTGCTTTTGTGTCCTGAGGCCACTCCTTGGTGGATGTAAGGTTACTTACCCATGCCAGCACCCTAAGACACCTGAACATGCTTCTGTGTCACCGAGGTCTGTTTGATGTGTGTGCAGGTGCTTCTACTAGAACATCAGTACCATCCAGACACGTACATTCTGATGAATGCACAGTGGAGTGAAAGTCCACACATACGATGGAGCATAGCGTGGCACCCACACTGGAGCCAAAGCCTCTGCCTGCTTATGATAACTCACTGCCTGGTTGTCTTGGTTGTTTACTGGAAGCCTAGCCTTGTGCCTTGATTGGATTTCTGTTGTGATCTAGCCAGCCTGACTTCAAGGTTCTGGTCTAATTGGCTACTTTCCACTCACAATTCAGATGAGTTCTGTATTGTGTGAGTCACTTGTGAGTTGCCTCTTGTGAGTTGCTCCCTCATCAAGGATGCGACTCCCCCAAAGCTGGATTCCTCTGGTAAGTCTGACATCTAAACTAGTTGTCAGGCCAAGATATCAAGAACACCCAGCATCGAACCAAATAACTATGCGTAAAAAGAATATGAGTAAAATAAATAAATATAAATAAATAAAATATTTGATATAAATGTAAAATTACTCTAAAATGATTAGTGAGCACATTCCTGACTTTTCTCTAGGCATAAATATTACCTGTTTAAGGATGTTCTGCTCCCTCATCAACTTCTGCCTCTCTCGATTAGGCTTGGTAATCATAATATCCAAAACATTTTGTCCATTATTAGAAACATCCACCACAAAGAACACCAGGTCTTCTAAAAGTTTGATGGCAAACCTATCAAGTATAAAGAGCAGCACAGCATATTTCTGAGAAAGACTAACACACCAAAAACTAGAATAAAGTTAGAGTGGGGTAAAGTTAGAGTAAAATGAAGAAGAAAAAAGCTAAAAGCAGTCATTATATTTTTGAAGAGTGCACAAATTAATTCAAGTTGCATAAATATGTATTTTCTGCTCCAAATGACAAAACTGCAAAGCTTTGCAAAATTCATGGGCTTTTTTAAATTTGCAAATCAACTCAAAGCTTGTTATCCAGAATCCTCAAGTTTCCAGGATATGAGGTCTTGCAAGGTAGATAATTACATGCATGGTTAATCACCCTGACAAATGGACCTCTGAATTCAAAATAGTCATAACAAAGGGTGAAGGAATGAGTTTGTATACTAGTAATCTAATTATTTCACAGGGACCAAACATGGAGTAGCTTTACGTTCCCTGTTTAGCTCAAGAAATAGCACATTTTTAACAGATTTTTTTTCTTACAAAAATAGGTTAAAAGCATATTCATGTTGAACAAGGGGCTATACTGCCCCTTTTATTAAGATCACTAAAGAGAGCTTTCCTCTGTAATTGTAAGCCACTTAATTAGTCATATTCTGGCCTCTTCATATGCTGAAAAAAAGGGTTAAAGGAACAGTAACATCAAAAACTGAAAGTGTTTTAAAGTAATGAAAATATTATGTAGTATTGCCCTGCACTGGTAAAACTGATCTGTTTGCTTCAGAAACACTACTATAGTTCATATAAACAAGCTGCTGAGTAGCAATGGCTGAAATTGAAAAACGGCTATATGGCACAGGATAGATAATGGATAACAGATAGCATTATGTTCTACAGAGCTTATCTGCTATCTGCTGTGTAACTTGAGCCTTTTCTTCTTTGAATGGCTGCTCCATGGCTACACAGCAGCTTATTTATATAAACAATAATAGTGTTTCTGAAGCAAACTCAGCAGTTTTACTAGTGCAGGGCAACACTGCACTATATTCTTTTTACTTTAAAACAATTTAATTTTTTGATGTTACAGGTCCTTTAAACCTGGTCAGTAGTTAGGAATCTAATTAGCAGTGAAGCTGAGGATGAGCTTCATCCTCTAGGGTATTCCATGTAAATAGAACTTTTAGGAGTGGTCCTAAGATTCCTTCACAGAATTCCTTCTGATTTGCAAATGTATTAGAAAAGTATCCCCCCAAATTATATGTTTTTCTTGTGTTTGCATGGTCAAAGTGTCAGTAACAAAAACTTGTATGCACTATTTCAATTGAGTCTGGGGATAACTTACTGTTACAGGTCTTTTTGGTCCTGCAGTACTGTTTAAAGTGCTTTTAAAATTTGGTTTTGTACTTCCATTAATTATTCATCTATTAAGACACATTAAACGCCTCGGGGCTCATTTATAAACTTCTCGCATGGCGGAATGGTTTGCACAGTGAAAATATTTTCCCTGTGCATGGTTATATTTATAAAGCTGGATAAAAGTGGTGTATTTAATGTCCCAACAGAATTGCCATTTCCAAAATTGTGAATATTTATGCACACACTCTGAATTTGAGTAATTCCCCAACTTTGGTGGCTGAGAAAATGTTTGCAAAACAGTTTAGCTAATTGCAAATTTAAATTACTGTCAATACAATTTTCATACAACAACCTCGCACAGTGGCCACGCTCCTGCAAACAAGCGTCTCATTTGTGAGCCATTTGTGAAAATGTACGCAATGCAAATTTGCAAAACATGAAAGACATTATATTTTAGTATTCAGGAAAAAACATTGGCAATACAACCATTTGCAAATAATGTATGTACAGTTTGTTTGTACAGGCTGATGTGTCAGTACGCATCTGTTCTTTGAGGTATGAGCTTATGAGTTTGAGCTTAGAGTAAACCTAAATTGTTAATTAAAAAAGCTGTCATGGGTTATGTTCCTTACTATAATAGATGTTACGAAATGAAATTAACCTTGCTGATTCTGCAAAAAGAGAAAACAGCTTTTATGACCCCAAATGGGCTTTTTGTTAATATGCATTGTTGCTATTTGACCTTTGAGGCATTTCACGACCTTTCATAATAAGGCTGTATGCGCAATGTTTCTGCCTAACAGGCATTATTCACTGAAAATTCAGATACATATCTGGAAAATGTGGATGCAGCTATAAAATAACAGAGAAGGGAAGGTTTTGTAGCAAATCATGCCAAATGCTCCCCAGGCTTTGTGGAGGCAAAATACCTTGGCTATCATACTGTATCTGCAGAGCACAACACCATTAATAAACATAATTTAAACTGTGAGACCGATGCACATGGTAAATTCAGAATTTTGTTAATCTGTTATTTTTTCTGTAATGCCTTAAGGAGACGAATTTGCAGGTCTCTTTACATAATGCCTTAAGTTAAAACCTCTAATTTTTTGAAGGAACACCCTAGTTAAGAACCTGGGACGTGGTGCTTGCTGACTTATGCTCCTTCTGCTTGAGTCACAAGAGGCAGTGTAATTCAAGCCTGGAGGATATCATCCATATCGTTTCCCTCTGTCTGTATTCCCTAGCCCACTTTCATAATCCATCTGCAGGCAATAATCCAATTAGGGGGTAATTTAAACCTGCCACTTCCTACAACCAGTGATGGATCACTGGCCCATTCTGCTATGTCCAAACCTTGAGTTCTGAGTTCTTGTTATTCCTGTCCCGAGTATCATGTCTTGTAAGTACAGTTTCTGCCCTGCCCTTATTTCCTCTGATCTGATTTCCTAGTTTTGACCTTGGCCATTTATTGGATTTTTGGATTATCTGATGCCCACCCTTGACCTTTGGCCTGTTTCATGGTTTTTGATTGCTGCCAGTCCTGACCCTGTCTGTATTTGGACTTGGCATGTATCTGCTCCATATTCTCACTTCTGCAGAGGTTAAGTTTTTCTTTATTAATCTTTTGTAGTTACGCAGCACATTGGCTCCTCTTTGATAATTCAGTATGAAATCCTAGCATTTTAGTTAATCTTAGTTTAAGGCAGTGCTGTGAGTGTTGCATGAGACATGTGAATACCTTCTGTTTTAAAAAACTTTTACTGAATGTCTTGCATTAGGAGCTCTTAATCTCCTTCATTAAATCATCACGATTGAATTTGCTTAGTAGACTTAGGGTGTGGAGATTTAAATTACAGAGTAACGATTATCTGGAAAACTTCATGCTCAAACAGCTGGGATTATAAACCCCATACCAGTATATTTTGCATAACAACTAGGAAAGATTAACAGTTTCTTTAAAATTTTCAAAAACAAAAGTTACATGTGAACTTTTACATCATCTTATCACATGTTCTTGGGTACAAAGAATATAATCATAAATGAATGCGGTGGGTCTTGTGAAAATAACACCAAAATATTAATGTGCACATAGTTTTCTAACTAAAACCAGCCACTGCAAACAAAACAAACTGTCTGTATTTTTGTAATTAGGCAGTCCTTCAAAACTATAAATATTTAGAAAGCAAATACAGGTATGGGATCCATTATCTGTTAACTGGTTATCCAGAAAACTCCGAATTACAGAAAGGCCATCTACCATAGGCTCCATTTTATCCAAATAATCCAAAATTTTAAAAAATTTATTTCCCTTTTCTCTATAATAACAAAACAGTACCTTGTACTTGATCCAAAATGTGATATAATTAATTGTTTTTGGAAGCAAAATCAGCCTAATGGGTTTATTTAACATTTAAATGATTTTCTAGTAGAAGTATGAAGATCCAAATTACAGAAAGATCCCGAGCATTCTGGATAACAGGTCTCATACCTGTATTCTAAAGAATTGAAAATAGGTAAATTTGTATTTGCATAAAAGGTATTAAATAATTATTTTTTACAAAGCTTATGCAACAATAGAAACCTACAATAGAAAGATAAAACATAAATATGAATGCTATGGTTCTTAAAAAACCTTGTGATATTTATTCTACTGGTACTGTCCTTTGCTAAACGTAGTGCCACTTAAAGGAACAGTAACATCAAAAAATGAAAGTGTTTTAAAGTAATAAAAATATAATGAAGTGTTTTCCTGCACTGGTACAACTGCTGTGTATTGCTTATATAAATAAATTGCTGTGTAGCAATGGGGGCAGCCATTTTTCTTACCTACGGTCATTCTGGCTGATGAACCCCTCATTTAAGCGTTCCACAAAATTTGCAAGCATTGAACTGGCATCATTGGCAAAATCTAAATCACGAATCTCAGATACAGGCACTGAGACAATGGCAAATGCTTCTTTATCCTCTTTTGTAGGACATGTCCCTAACTGAATACATGCAAATAAAAAAATAACAGAAACAACTGGTTAATTTATAGATTATAAAATGTACAAAAATTGCTGACGAAGCATAAAGTAGTCATGCAAAATGTGTTATACATCTTGTGAAATGGTAGCAGACATTAATACAAGCAGTTTGATTTTAAAAACAAATATTAAGGAAGAAAGGGGACAGCAATGTTAGAAACCACTTTAAAAAAAATAAAAAGTTCTCCATCTAAAACCTGGCATGCTTTTTATTTTATGAAAAATGAAACCCACAATCAGGAAAAAGGGGACATTTTTTAAGCATTAATATATCCAATCCCCTTAGTTATAAATGAATAAATTATCCCTACATTGGCTGATCACCAAAATAGCCAGAACACCAAAATACAGATTGATTAGTAAATGGTAATGTTAATACAAAGAATAAAATCTGCATGGCTATGGCCAGATTTAGATTTCCCACCTATTATCTAAGTACTGCTGGGGGACCAGACGCAACCACTTGCATCAAACAAGAAGGCGAACAGGCAGCCGAGTGTGGGGGAATATAGTACATATACTGTATGTATGTTGTTTCAAGTTTAAGCTTTTATTAAACTAAAAGTGCATTGATAAAGCAATATAGAATGTATGAAAGTGAAAGACTTTATTACATCAACGGAATAGACTTCATAATTCACATCCCCCCCATCCCAATTACCATAAGGCGTATTGGTCTCTCCTCATCTACGTCAATGGGTACATTGGTGCTCTGTATCCAAGTATTAGTGCAGAGGTGGCGTAATCTCACAAAAGAGTTCCTAAATGAAAAAACAAAAATAGTAAACCAACAAGTGAAATTGCACATTTAAAATGTTGCTGTACCTGTCATAAATTTAGTTCCCTTCACCTGGTCAGTAAATTTTTCTAAATTAAGCAGTACTAATATATATATATATATATATATATATATATCTATATCTCATTCATTTTGTCAACATTTTACATTAACAAAATGTTGCCAAATTGTGGTTAACAACCATGGGAAATTGTACAGACTTTGCACAAGTTTAGTAAATGATCTCTAAATGATCATCTAAGAACAAAACTACATTAAAAGGATCCTGTCATCGGAAAACATGTTTTTTTTCAAAACGCATCAGTTAATAGTGCTACTCCAGCAGAATTCTGCACTGAAATCCATTTCTCAAAAGAGTAAACAGATTTTTTTATATTCAATTTTGAAATCTGACATGGGCTAGACATTTTGTCAATTTCCCAGTTGCCCTTGGTCATGTGACTTGTGCCTGCACTTTAGGAGAGAAATGCTTTCTGGCAGGCTGCTGTTTTTCCTTCTCAATGTAACTGAAGGTGTCTCAGTGGGACATGGGATTTTACTATTGAGTGTTGTTCTTCCAGGCAGCAGATCTACCAGGCAGCTGTTATCTTGTGTTAGGGAGCTGTTATCTGGTTACCTCCCAATTGTTCTTTTGTTTGGCTGTTGGGGGGGGCAAAAGGGAGGGGTGATATCACTCCAACTTGCAGTACAGCAGTAAAGAGTGATTGAAGTTTATCAGAGCACAAGTCACATGACTTGGGGCAGCTGGGACATTGACAAAATGTCTAGCCCCATGTCAGATTTCAAAAGTGAATATAAAAAAATCTGTTTGCTCTTTTGAGAAATGGATTTCAGTGCAGAATTCTGCTGGAGTAGCACTATTAAATGATTCATTTTGGAAAAAAAAAATTTCCATGAGAATATCCCTTTAATAATAACATTTTAAAATAAAAATAATTTCATTGTTTTATATTTCTAAAAATAAAATCTTGGGTTAATTCCATGTGGAGTTTTGTGTTTTGGATTTACAACTACCGAGGAACAAAAGAGTCTGTCTTCTGTAGGGTAGTAGTGTCCAGTTCAAAAAGCGAAGCAATGTCATTCCCATGGGGTACTGCTACCAGTCGGTATTTGATCTTCTCTCCAGCATTTCTACCACTGGGCCGTGTATTGACTACCTGAAATAATAATGAAAATGTAACAGTGAATAGAAAATCCAAGGCAATGACTATATGAAGCAGTAATATAAAGTGAAAAAGAAGAATAAATGGATAGCAAAATCGATGGATAGCAAATGGATAGAAAAATAAGAAAAAAGTAAAATTAAATTGCAAAGGAATGCTCAAAATCAAGATTTGTGAAAGAGATAACATCTAAAATTAGATGAAGCAAAAAGTACAGAAAGTAAATGAAAGTCATTTATCTATGGTATTCTATGGTTTAAATGTGATGGTAGTGCAATACAGTATATTAAGATTTTTTTTGAGACCTATAGCACATGCATAATTTTTGCACTTTCAGTGATCTAAATACTGAAACTTGCCATATCAATTTCATTGGGAAGCATTGTGGCTCTCCCTGTACCCAATTTAGACGAGGACTAACTTAACAAACAACATCAAGCAGTGGTGTTTTGATCAGTGGTACAAAGAGCAGCAATCAGCATAATCAGCATAATTCTATGGGAAGGAGTGCTTATCACAGGGCTGACTGGAAACAGAAATTGTACTCATAGAATTCAGTTAGTATTTTGCACAGTTATGTCATATAGCCTGTAATGTATTCCAGTTTTGTTATTAGGTAAGGGAGTATAATTATGATAAAATAATAAATTAGATTAGACAAGTGACTTTTCAAATGTATTAAGAGCACTGACACACAGATTTGACACCCTTGTTAAAAATTCAATACCACAGGCGGCAAATCTCCCCTGAAAATGTATTGCTGTTCACTAACCTTGTAATGGTTGTAAGTAAATTACATTATTTAGCTAAATCGTGGGGAAAATGCAAAAGCAGACATTAAGCCAAGTTGGCACAAGTACTGTAATAGCCAATCGGTGGTTACAAGGTTATTGAATGGCAAAACATTTATGGGAAGCTTTGTTGCCCACAGAAGCAAATTTTTAACATGGGCGACTAATCTCCCCCTGTGTCATTGCCCTAAAGAAATTTTACAGCAAAGTATGCCCTTTTGTTCAATTCCAATGAAATGTAATCAGTTGACAGATTCACACTAACAATATGTGGGGCTGGGAATATTTAGGCAAGCCACGTTTTGACATTTTTGAATATGCAAAGTAATTTAACTGCAAACCTATTGAAAATTGTTTTAAAAATTATAATTAATTTGCAAGCTGTACAACATTTTGAGGGGCTCCACCGCCAGGGGTGGGCCAAGGCAACTAGGCTCCCTATGCAACCCGGCCGGCCACCTCACTCCCTCTGTGCGTATACACGCAACGACGTGCTTGGGGGGTGGGGTATTGAGCAAAAGGGAGAGTAGAGCGGAGGAAGTAAGCGAACCCAGACAACAGTAGGGGTAGGCAGAATACCCTTTCAAAATTACCTGTCCAGTTCCAGCCCTGCCACCACCACCTTCACAAACAAGTAATGATATGTAACATGAAGACATGTAACAAGTATTTAAAGGTAAAGGGAGTGACATAGCACTTAATGAGGAACATCCTCTAGTAGGAATGAACCAATCTGTGCCATTTTGGCAAAAACATTTGTGAAACTGCTTTGTCTAGATTATTTTGTCATTTCTGTAGAAAACTACATTAGAGTCTATGGGTGGTTTTTTTTCTTGGCACCTTGTTTCTGCTTTGGGTCTACCAATAAAAAATGGGGGGGTACCAATAAAAATTGGGAGGGCAAAATCACATGCATTTTTCACTGTTACACACATGCTCTAGTAGCCACTAGGCTACAACTGCTATAGTAATAGGATAAAGGCTTCCGTGTTACCAATATCTTAAAAACATATCTGTGATATTTAACATTACCTCTGGTAGATTGGTAATAGTATCTACTGCTACACTTAGTAAATCTATTGTTTTTTAACCAAAAAGTACTATCTATAGTTTATATATTACTACAGGTATGGAATCAGTTATCAGGAAAGCCGTTATCCAGAAAGTTCCGAATTACGGAAAGGCAGTCTCCCATAGACTCCATAATCAAATAATCCAGATTTTTAAAATTGATTTCCTTTCTCTGTAATAATAAAACAGTACATTGTACTTAATCCAAAATAAATTCTAATTATTCCTTATTGCCGGCAAAACTAGCCTATTGGGTTTATTTATTGTTTACATGATTTTCTAGTAGACCTAGAATTACCCAGATATTGACTGGAGCAACGGTACTGCTAGATCAGTTAATGGGAACAAGTTTATAAACTTATTGCACGACAATTTTTTAGCACAGGTTGTTGAGGAGCCTACCAGAAAAAATGCTATTCTTGATTTAGTGATCTCAAATGACCCAGAACTTATAGCAAATGTGCAAGTCATTGAACCCCTGGGTAATAGTGACCATAATGTTATATCTTTTAATGTCTGGTGCAAAAAACAAAAATATACTGGGGCAACAAAAACCATGAATTTTGCTAAAGCTAATTTTAGTGCCTTGAGGGCTGCCCTACAGAGCATTGATTGGGGCATTAGGTTTTCAGCTAAAAACACAGAACAGAAATGGTTGTCCTTTAAAATGATATTAAATCATTACTGTTCTCAATTTATTCCCTTAAGGACTAAACGTAGAAGCTCTAAGAATCATCCTGTGTGGCTTAATACAGAGGTAAAGATGTTAATGGGAAAGAAGAGAAAGGCATTTAAAAACTACAAATCTGTAGGGACAGAAGCTGCATTTAATGAATATAAACACTGTAATAAATGTTGTAAATCAGCAATCCGGAAGGCTAAGAAAAGAAATGAAGAGTTAATTGCGGTGGAGGTGAAAACTAACCCTAAAAAGTTTTTTAAATATATTAATAGTAAAAAGATGCAGGTTGAGAGTGTTGCTCCATTAAATAATGGTACCAGTATGGTTGTAACAGATACAGATAAGGCAAATGTGTTAAAGGAAAACTATACCCCCCAAACAATGTAGGTCTCTATTAAAAGATACTGAGTAAAACAGCTCATGTGTAAAACCCTGCTTCATGTAAATGAACCATTATCATAATAATATACTTTTTTAGTAGTATGTGCCATTGGGTAATCATAAATAGAAAATTGCCATTTTAAAAAATAAGGGCCGCCCCCTGAGATCGTAAGATTCACTGTGCACACATACAAACCACATGTAAGGTCACATGAGCCAATTAACAGACAGAGTTCTGCCTTTTGCTTCCTCACTTCTTCCTGTTACAGTTAGTGTTGTAGTATTTCTGGTCAGGTGATCTCTGAGGCAGCACAGATAGAGTCACGAAATGGTGGTTCAAGGCAAGAGATGTAAAAGGGCAATATTTATGTAAATATATATTCCAGTTTGGTAAGATTCTTTAATATGTCATTAAATTTGATATAAACTATCTGTTGCTTAAGTTTTCATTTTGGGGGTATAGTTTTCCTTTAAATCAGTTCTTTTCTTCAGTGTATACAATAGAGGAGTCTGGGTTCACAGGCTCACTTAATAACTGCACGAATGGTCCAGCTCAATCTAGTCAGTGGCTGACTCAGGATATGATTCAAAAAGCTTTAATACAAATTAATGTAAACAAGGCTCCAGGGCCTGATGGCATACACCCCCGGGTTCTAAGAGAGCTTAGTTCAGTTTTAGACCAGCCCTTATTTCTGATTTTCTCAGATTCACTGTCATCTGGTATGGTGCCTATGGATTGGAGAAAAGCTGATGTTATTCCAATATTTAAAAAGGGATTACGATCTCAGCCTGGCAATTATAGGCCAGTAAGCTTGACATCTGTGGTGGGCAAATTATTTGAAGGCTTGTTAAGGGATCACATTCAAAATTTTGTCCTAATGAATGGCATTATGAGCAACAATCAGCATGGCTTTATGAAGGATAGGTCATGTCAGACGAATTTGATTGCATTTTATGATGTGGTAAGTAAGATTCTGGATAGTGGGGGGGCAGTAGATGTGATCTATTTGGATTTTGCCAAAGCGTTTGATACTGTGCCCCACAAACGACTGCTTTCTAAACTAAGGTCTGTTGGGCTTAATGAAGTCGTTTGCACATGGATAGGAAACTGGCTACAGGATCGGGTACAGAGGGTGGTTGTTAATGGGACATTCTCTACTTGGAGTAAGGTTCTTAGTGGGGTCCCCCAGGGCTCAGTATTGGGTCCACTTTTATTTAACTTGTTCATTAATGACTTAGGGGAGGGTGTTGTAAGTAATGTATCAGTGTTTGCAGATGACACCAAATTATCCAGCCCAATTAATTCCATCCAGGATGTGGCATCCTTGCAACAGGATCTTGACAAACTGGCAATCTGGGCAGCTAAGTGGCAAATGAGATTCAATGTTGATAAATGTAAAGTCATGCACCTGGGATGTAAAAATATCCAAGCCACTTATACCCTTAATGGGACTGCACTAGGCAAATCCATTATGGAAAAGGACCTTGGAGTCCTTGTAGATGATAAACTTGACTGTAGCAAGCAATGCCAGTCAGCAGCATCAAGGGCAAATAAGGTCTTGAGCTGTATTAAAAGGGGCATAGAGTCACGGGAGGAGGGGGTCATTCTTCCACTGTATAGAGCACTTGTAAGGCCCCATCTAGAATATGCCGTACAGTTTTGGTCTCCATCACTCAAACAGGACATTATTGTATTAGAGAGGGTACAGAGAAGGGCAACTAAGCTGGTAAAAGGTATTGAAAATCTTAGCTATGAGGAAAGACTGGCCAAATTGGGGATGTTCACGCTGGAGAAGAGGCGCTTAAAGGGTGATATGATGACTATGTATAAATATATAAGGGGATCATATAACAATCTCTCTAATGCTTTATTTACCAGTAGGTCTTTCCAGCTGACACGAGGTCACCCATTCCGATTAGAAGAAAAGAGGTTCCGCCTAAATATTCGGAAGGGGTTTTTTACAGTGAGAGCTGTGAAGATGTGGAATTCTCTCCCTGAATCAGTTGTACAGGCTGATACATTAGATAGCTTTAAGAAGGGGTTGGATGGCTTTTTAGCAAGTAAGGGAATACAGGGTTATGGGAAATAGCTCATAGTCCAAGTTGATCCAGGGACTAGTCCGATTGCCATTTTGGAGTCAGGAAGGAATTTTTCCCCCTCTAAGGCAAATTGGAGAGGCTTCAGATGGGTTTTTTTTGCCTTCCTCTGGATCAACTGGCAGATAGGTAGTTAATAAACAAAAAAAAAAAAAAAGGTTGAACTCGATGGACATGTCTTTTTTCAACCTTACTTACTATGTTACTATGTTACTATGTTACCTAAGGTATGAAGATACAAATTATGGAAAGATCCATTATCCAGAAAACCCCAGGTTCTGAGCATTCTGGATAACAGGTCCCATATTGGTAGTAGCTTACTAATGCAGGCACAACTAATAATAAATCTGACACCAACAGATTTCTGGGTGCATTCTATCAACCATTAAAATAATTTAATTTTTTTTTTTTTATATAAATTATACTGCCTGCTTGCAAATGTGAATGTAGTGAGTTAAATGATTTTGCACACCCATATGTTTAACATAAGATCAATGAATAGCCCTGTCCTGAACATACATTTTATTTATTTATTGTTTTAATTAAAGGAGATGGAAGGGCAACACTGCACGTTTAGGGATTGCCCTTCCATCTCCTTTGGAAGGAGAATCCTTCCAAAGGAGGATCCTCAACTCAAAATATCCTCAACTGAGGATAAGTAACACATATAGTTTCAAACCCTGGGCAAGTAGGTAAAGAAATTGTTTTATGCAACTTGGTAGTGCTGCACTTAACTGATATGGTTATCTAGCCCAAAGTGGAGAAGACAGTTTGTGGAGAGCTACCAGTTTAGCTCTGATTTAGACAGAATGCCAAGTAGTCAGAATGTGTTGAATAAAAAAACATGGACTTGGATTGTTGTTAAGCAGTAAGCCAAGGAAGGGCTACTATGTTTAGTGGATTACCTTCAAATTGTGCCCAGATTGGAGGAGAAGGAAAGTACATTAGTGCAATAGGGACCAGCTGGTCAGCTTTATAATTCTTCAATAAATTGGGAAATGCTAAGCCTCCACTATATTGACTTTGTAAAACAAAGCCAATACATATTATTGAATAGTCAAAGTGCCAAATAAACTTAGTGAGGGATTTTTTGAAGGTTACAAGATTTTTTCTAGGAACAGCACTTGGCAAAGAATGGAAAAGATAAAATAGCTTAGGTAATATAACCATCTTAACCATATTAATCTGAACAATGAGCAAATTGGTGTGGCAAAGAGATAAGAAGTCATCAGCAAAAAAGATAGCTTTGTATTGTGTGGTGAAGGGAGACTCTCCATGTATTTGTGGGTGCTAGCTAGGTGTTCTAGCACAAGAGCAAATAGGAACCAGGGGGCAGCCTAGTCTCATACCCCTATTGAGACGTAAAAGCATTGAGGAAAAAGGTCCCTATTTTATAAATGCAGATGCAGACGTGTAGAGTGATTTAATCAAGTCCAAAAAGGCCAGGCCTAAACCCCATTTGGAAACAATATAAAAAAAAATCCCAAGTGTCAAATATCTAGACTTTGAATTATAATTCTAGCTGAATAAGGGAAGGTAGAAAAGAATCTAGTCACAAGGGTTTTCCCAAAAATACGAAGACCTATATTAAGAAATTGAGATCTGCATAGTATTTACAAAATTACATTTATTTACGAAATTACATCCATATTGCAATGAATGGGCTGTTAAATTGCCTGAGCTTGTCTTGATCTTGTATGGGATATTATAATGTTGATGCCTTTTAATTCTTTTTGCAAAAAGCTTATCATCTTTATTACATACACTAGAGGTTTATTTATAGCAAGTCACATTTTAGTGGGTTTAGAGGTTTTTGAAACCACAGCTAAACTCACAAACTCTAAAACCATGATTTCCACTGAATTTCTTAAAAGATTATTATGTAAAAAGTATGAACAAAAAAAGTGCTGAACGATGCACTAAAAAATCTGAAAACCTCAAAAACCTTTAAATATAAGTTTTTTTCCGGGGTTAATTTCTAGCTAAACAAAATCTGAAAACCTTGCTATTGGATTTCTTTAAAGATTAGTATGTAAAAAGTATGAACAAAAAAAATGATAGCTATCATGTATTTTTTAAGTTTCAAGCTTAAATGTACTGCAAAAAAAAAAAAGTTATGCGTTTTTGTTGTGTAATGTTTTCCCTCAACCTTGGAATCTGACAAATCTCCTTCCAAATGTTCAGGTACTGTACTATACTATTTCAGAAAGATTCTTTTAGAACCCTAAGATCATTGTTTCAATGGGTCAGGGCCGGGCCAGGCGCCCCAGGCAACCAGGCCGGCAGCATCAGCCCCCAACCCCTGTGTGCACACATAGATGAGTGTTCACCGGCAAATGTGCACACACATGCACAACCAGAATTTAGAATTCTAGAAATGTATAGTTCTAAATAAATAAATTTGACATGAAGTGGAAAGTTATGTGAAAGTTTATTAAGGGATTGTGTTCAATGGTATCTTCTAGAGAATACCTTAATAATTTGTAATCAGCATGGATTTAAAAAGGACATAGTAATATAATAGTAACAAAGTAACTTCAGTTGAAAAAGAAGACACATGTTGAGTTCAACCTTTTGTTGAACTGAAGCCTGTACAATTTGTCTAATAGGGACTATTTTCAGTAACCCTGTATATTCTCACTTGCTAAAAAAAAGCGATCTAACCCCTTCTTGAAACTATCTAATGTATCTGCCTGCACTTTAGAGAGTGAATTCCATAACTTCACAGCTCTCACTGTAAAAATCCTTGTCTATTTTTGAGATGAAACCTTCTTTCTTCTTATCTCAGTGAATGTCTTTGTGCTCAATGGAGGGAGCCACATATAAGTAAAGCATTATATCTTCCCTTCAGTGCCTCTTCTCCAGTTATAAACAACCCCAGTTTGACCAGTTTTTCTTCATAACTGAGACTTTCCATATTCTTTACCAGTTTAGTTGGACTTTCTGTAATTTAGTCATATCCTGTTTTAGACTGGAGACTGCATGGCATATCTTAGATGTGGCCTTACTAGTGCTTTGTAATGAAAGAAAAACTCGCTCCTTCAGACAGATCATGGCAAGCAAATTCGTTTTTGTTATGATGAATTAAGCACAAACTATGGACAGTGATATTTACTACATCATACACTTGTATTTTGCTAAAACTCACTGAACAGTTATGTCTCATGTGCCCCCACCCCCTTCTAGTCACTGAAAAGCAGGAAGTTGGGTTTTGGCTATTAGGTTAGGTCACTCCAGTCTTTATAGATTACATTTTTGGCTAGCTAACTATATTAGAAACGTTTTTTATTTTGCACATACAATCTATTTACCCATTTTTTAGTTTCATACTGAACTGTTCCTTTAAGGACCTGTTTCAAGGAACAGTAACATAAAAAATTGAATTGTTTTAAAGTAATAAAAATATAATGCAGTGTTGCCCTGCACTGGTAAAACTGCTGTGTTTGCTTCAGAAACACTACTATTGTTTATATAAATAAGCTGCTGTGCTGAAAATGGGGGCAACCATTCAAAATTGAAAAAGGCTCAGGTTACACTGCAGATAGCAGATAAGCTCTATTGAACATAATGGTGTTATCAGTTATCCACTTAATTTAACCTGTGCCATATAGCCTTTTTTCAATTTCTGCCATTGCTACACAGCAGCTTGTTTATATGACCTATAGTAGAGTTTCTGAAGCAAACACATCAGTTTTATATACTCCTGGGTGTCTAGCATGTCTTATTGGGTTCTGGTGACAAGAAATTCTCTGTCGTGAATCAACAAGCTTTCCTAACTAAGGAATGCGGCTGTAGTGGCAGCTATTGTGAGTTTTAGATGTTACTGGGCCCCACAGCAAATTAATTTTAAGAACCCCAACATATCCAGAGGTTGTCCTGCTTTACCAAAGATGTTCAAAAAAATTGCTCATCATTTGGGCCTCATTGGGCCCCTATACCTCCTGATCCCCCCGCAGAGTAAGGGTCTGCTTTCTCTGTTATTATGCCCCTGACTGTCAAGGTTGGGGTTGTTTTCTCTGGAAAAAGGCGCTTGCGAGGGGACATGATTACACTTTACAAGTACAATAGAGGACATTATAGACAAATAGCAGGGGACCTTTTTACCCATAAAGTGGATCACCGTACCAGAGGCCACCCCTTTAGACTAGAAGAAAAGAACTTTCATTTGAAGCAAAGTAGGGGGTTCTTCACAGTCAGGACAGTGAGGTTGTGGAATGCACTGCCGGGTGATGTTTTGATGGCTGATTCAGTTAATGCCTTTAAGAATGGCTTGGATGATTTTTTGGACAGACATAATATCAAAGGCTATTGTGATACTAAGCTCTATAGTTAGTATAGGTATAGGTATGGGTATATAGAATTTAATTAAAAGTAGGGAGGGGTGTGTGTATGGATGCTGGGTTTTCATTTGGAGGAGTTTAACTTAATGGACTTTGTCTTTTTTCAACCCAATTTAACTATGTAACTAACTATGTAACTATGATGCAATAAAATTTTGGTCTCATGTGCATGAAAGACATATTAATGAAATAACAAGGAGTTACCAAGTTAAAGGGTTTAGAATATGGAGAATGGATGGTTGTGAATATACAAAGTGACTATAAAATAAACTATTTTATGCTTTATTAACCAGCATCAGATTATAAAAAAGTATTAATTTTAGTTTAAGCCCAGAAAATTTATTGATGTACTATAGTCCTCTGAGCACCTTTGCAATTTAAATAAATTTTCACTTAGACAATAGGGTTGCACTGGATGGATGAATTTCTGTTTTCAACCTTATCTTCTATGTTACATTGGACTTTGATTTGTGTCACACTCAAACAACTATAAGCCAGCAGATAAAAAGTCATTAAGATGTCAAATGTGTAATACATAGACTATTTTGGTATTTTATGTGTATCTATGTAACTGTCAAAATCTGATCATAACAATGTCACAATTATTTTTAACAGTGTTGTCATTATTTATTTTGTTTCACTATGTTAAAAATGACAAATTAAAGAACAAAATTGATGTTATAAAAATTTAAAGCAGAAACCAGTGCAGTGCAAACAAAAAAATTCCAATACACAGACAGTTACCAATACAATACACAAATAAAAATAACTTTTGGTATAAACATACTGGTCATATGTCACGGATTTAAAGCACAACATAGGGCCACCAACCCAGACTCCCCATCATGCCAACAATCCTGGGGTGGTGGGCCAGTCCAAACCGGCATAATTTCAATCTAGATAAGTACATGGTATGCTTTTTCTTAATGCACAAGGGTGTGCTTTAAGTTTTCTTACTGCAGTCTTGTTGCAGTAAAATGTGTACTTGTTCTGCAATTGTTGCTTAGTTCATTTAAATTTCATTATAATAAGGATGGCAGATCATTTGGGGTCTCAGTGGACTTTTGTGGTTGTGTAATAAATGGCTCCACTTACTGCAATAGAAGATTTAAATTCTGGCGCATCCCCTTTATAGGCAGGATTCTCCTGAAATATTCAAGATATTACATATTTTAATCATGCACTTCCCCTGTCATATTGAAATTCAACAAAGCTACACATGTATGCATAACTAGAAAGCATTTGGGAAATATCTCAAATATAAGCTTACAGTATGCTTATAAGCATACGTTTATATAAATGTTGGTAAACAAAGAGAGACTGCGATACAATTTTTAATTTAAAGGGGAAGTCCACTATTTGGTTACCAAGTCTTAAGATTGTAGCTATTGCCAAAATAAGCATTTTTTAGCAAAAATAGCTAGTTTCTAATAAATCTTATAATGAAGTTAGTTACCCTGATCTTAGGTCCTGCACTGTCTCAGTGGAAGAGAATGTTGCTACCTCCACTACTGGCAGCATGTAAAAGAGTCAGAGCAGCACCCGTGTTGCACATGCTCCATCCTTCTTCATTTGTATAGCATGAGTTGTATTGCAAGCTAATACAACCCATGCTGTGCTAATGAGTAAAAAGGAAGGACTGCTCACTCCATGCAGAGCTTTTAGAAGGAAAACCACAACTGAATTTGAAGGTAATCTCTGACCTTCATTACAGAATATAAAGTAAATTAGCAATTTTTCCTAACAAGTAGTGATGGGCGAATAAATTCGCCAGGCATGGATTTGCAACTAATTTCCATGTAATTTCCAGCAAATAAATTTGTTAAACTGCGGCAAAAATTCGCTGGTGAAAAATCCACAGTGACAAAAAAAAGTTGTTGCGTGTCAGAATAGTCACACGCATAAAAATGGTTGTGCATCAAAATTATTTGAATGCCCATTGACTTTAATGCATTTCGACAAAATAGTCGCGCGTATAAAAATTGTCGCTCGTGTCAAAATTGATGCACATCAAAATCATTTTAACACCCATTGACTTCAATGCATTTCACAAATTTTTCACTGTGAATTTCCGGATTTTGCAGACAGCTAATGTTTTTGCGATACTGCTGCGAAAATTCGTTGTGGGAAAATTTGCTGCGACAAAAAAATTGTCGTTCTTCAAAATTGTCGCACGTCAAAATTATCCAGACGGCCATTGACTTTAATGCATGTGGACAAAAGAGTTGTAAAAATTGTTGCGGACATAAAAATTGTCAAGCTTCAAAATTATTCGGACACCCATTGTCTTTAATGCATTTGTACAAAATAATCGCTTGTATAAAAATTAATTGCTCGCATCAATATTATCGCTTGTCAAAATTATTTTGACTCCAATGCGTTTCACAAATTTTGGTAGCGATAAATTGGTAGCGATTAAAAAAAGTCTCAGAGACGAAAAGAAGTCCATAAGAAAAAACGCCCATTGACTTTAATGTATTTGTACAAAAAAGTCATCATAAGAAAAAATGCCCATTAACTTTAATGCATTTGGACAAAAGTGTTGACATAAAAAATTGCCCATTTTCTTTAATGCATTTGGACAAAAAAGTCACCATAAGAAAAAATGCCCATTGACTTGAATGCATTTGGAGCATGAAAAATTGTTGCGCATGTAAAAACAATGTTGGACGTAAAAATAATTTTGACGCCCTTTCCAGCAAAATGGGACAGATTCGCTCATCACTACTAACAAGCTTAACCAAAAGGTGGACATGCCCTTTAGACCAAATCCCTTCAAACACATTATTCAGATTTTTCCACAGAAAATAACTGAAAAGGCATAGTTTATAAAATCTCACTTATTAAACAAATAAGTGACAAACAACACTATTATGCTGTGGTACACAGTGAGACCTTCCCACACTAATGATTATCCCTTGCATAGAGAGTAAAGGAATATATGATATGTAAAGAGACAAAAAAAACAAAAACAAACAGTAGGCATAACATTTTTAAATTTGGATGTGATGGTCACAGAGGTTTCACAAGAAAGCTTGTGAAACTATTAAAAAGTCAACAGCTGCCTGCACATGTAATTTTAAGTGGAATTGGCATCTGACATTAGCCTAGTTCAAAGTCAAGTTAAAACTTGATAGCTATTGCTTGGCTAGAATGGAAGCTCAGTGCTCATTTATAGAAACAATTTAAGTGCCATTGGAAAAAACAGGTTGTGTGATATTTGTCTTAGGTCCCACATTTACATAGCAAATAGATAAGCTCTGTAGATTGCAAGTACATTTGTTGTCTATAAATATTTTTTTTTAGGTGCTGGGCGAACAGAAAGTGTATTCGTAGTGCATTTGTCCCAAGTTGTGGATGGACACTATGGATGTAAAGTTGGTGGAAAAACCAATGACCCCATGTGCAATGAAATGAGGATGCCATTAAAGTTACTGACAACAAGCATTGATAGTACTGACTTTTTAATCAAATTGTGACACAAGGCTAGCTATTTTTTATTATGAAAGAGATAACGCACAGGTTAAAATCATTAGTCTTAACCTATTATATCATGCTATAAAGCCAGAAGCATATGAAGACTAAGTATTCATCTCAGTTTATGTCATTTCACATTTGGGACTACAATTTATACTTTGCTAGTTAAAAGTAAAAAGTGTCAAATAATGTCAAAAGAGCAGAAAAGGCAGAAAAACTAATTACATGTGGGTTAATCTTTGCAACCCCATTCAGGCAACATTCAGGCAACATTCTAGGCTAGACTGATTACAAGGTACCTTCATAATTAGTACTGTGAGTAGATAAAAACGAATTTTACAATTTTAAATACATAATATATTGAACTGCCTGACTTCAAGGACTTATGCAATATGATCACTACTCTTGTTTTTACTCACACCCTGTCTGACTTTTCAGGTTGATCCTCTCATTTTCTAACTCTTACATCTTAGCTCCAGTATTATGGAGCCATAGATGGCATAGGCCAGGAGTGCCCATACTTTACTAATACGAGGTCTACTTTTAGTAATGTTGTCCCATTATGATCTACATCCATAAAAGCATTGTTAGCATTTGGTTCCATGGAAAATATTACTTAAATATTGATTTATGAGAAAATGTATATTGATATATTTAACAAACATCTACTGTATTTCTTATGTTACCTAAACATAATAAATATCTGAATGAAAAGCATGAAATAGGAGGTTGATAAAGACAAGCTGTTTGTTGACAGTGTCTTGAGATCGACTAATCGCCAGTTAAAGGTCTACTGGTAGATCCCTACCTTTTGGGCACCCCTAGCTTAGGCTAATGGAAAGAATCCATGGAAGTCGTGTTTCTAGTGTAAGAGTTGAGAATGTGAGGGTATAGTCAGTTTGTATTTTCAAGTCCGGAACAAAACCATACTCATGCAGCACCTTTATCTTTTTTCTATCCAATAATGACAATGAATATAAACATACCACACATTGCCGTCACTATTGTTGAATTTTGCAACTCATTCTTCTACTTTTTGTAAATACACAGAATTTCACAACTGCCAAAAAATGTTTGATTTTTTTATTTGTTTTTTCACTATATAGTTCCATTGTTATAACGCTTCCAGTATTAAACAAACTTTACCTAAAATAAATGCAGTTAAATACATGACCGTTAAGCCAGTTATACTGTATATATAGCAATAAATGTGATTTTTGGTATGTGTATGGTAGTCCAACAATCATCACTGACATCTGAGTAACGTAGAAATTAATCAGTATGTCAATTGGGCAAGTTGAAAAATGTTATCTGCTCATGAACTGTTTTGGTCAGTGCATGGTACATTGGCAGGGCATCAAGAGAACAACAGAGAGGCAGCTAGCCTTGTATGCCCCCCTTTTAAAATATCTGTGGTTTCCTGCCCAGATGGAGAGTGGTACATACCATGCAGGTTCAGGTTGTGTCATTGAGACAGCATCTCTTGTACTGTCTGCATTTTTTTCAACAACTTTTCATTTTCACCTCCAAAGGGAGTATTTCTGTAAATAGCATTACTGTTATGAATGTTATATTATCCAATGTACCTACAGTACCCTTACCTCAGCTGCAAGGTAGTGTCCAGTTGCAAGATGTTTAAATCGATAAAGACTGTTCCAATGCCCAGCACCACCCCTGCAGGGATCATGATGGACAACCTGTAAAGAAACAGAGCTCATGCATGATAAATCATTTCATACATAAAAAAACAATTAAACACTTAAATATAAACTTTGTATTATTTTAAAGCCAATGCTTTGGTATAGATATTGCAAAGTTTCAACTGCAGAAGGGGCTGGGGAGGGGGATTACCATACAACATACCCCACAATCAGGGTACCTCTGCCTCATTGGGGGTATAATGTATTGTATTTGCCCCTTAAAATGCAATTTCCTCCTTAGCTTCAGGAAAACACTCTATATACAGAATATACAATATTAAGCCAGCAGCAGAAAATAATATTTTACAATATAATTCCATACTACACCAAGTATCAGGTGCCACAGTTAGAGCAGATTAGAAAATGTTCATTGGGGTTGTGTGAGTGAGGGACAGTTAGGAACAAGAAGGGTGGAATGAGGGGGGGGGGGGCGGAATGCTCCAGTGTATTATTCAAAACTGTCCCCAAAGTCATGTTTGGTATGCTGAGCCACCACCTGTGTTGAGTATAAGAAGCCAAGCTGACTACAATGTAAAGTATAATACAGTATGCAGAACAATCTTCAAAACAAATTATTGCTGATTTATCTTGCCATGCATAGTACGTACAGCTCTCCATAACAAATTAAGGTTAATTAAATATATAGAGATGTCCCTGTGATCAGAAGTTGAAAGAAGTTGTTATTTTAATACATTGCAAGTGTAAAGTGAACTTGCTGAAACAACATAAACCATGTACTATGAATCAGTAGTTATTCGGAAAACGAACTGTAAATGTATTTATTATTAACAAACAGGAAGGATTATAGGTCATAAAAAGTAAACCCTAATTTTAGCAGATATTTGCTAAAATTACACAGAAATTCAGGCATATTTTAAAAAGCTTTTGCTACTCTGAATGGCAGGCTCTAAACATATATTTTTTACTTTTGACTTGGCATATTAAAACAAGTCATCCTACTGTCCAAACCATAAAGCACATATGGGTCAGATTAGACATATTATACTGCATCTTAATTTTTACTTTGCTGTTATCTATACTTTTCTGTCTCTTCAGGCAAAAAATACAGCAAATATTTTTTTATCACGTAAGTTGTCTAAGCTGTCTGCTTACCTCCACCTCCCATAAAGCATTAGAGCTGGTGGCTGATGTTGCCGACTGTCTTAAGGTAGTACGAAGGAAGACATGCAATCGGGATTTATACTCATCACATGTCAAAAACTTTTCTTGCTCAGCATGAAACAGACGAACAACATCACCCTGCAGGAAAAAATAGTTGATAGCATCATCATAGAATTGCTTAAAGGTTTATATCCAGATAAGAGCAAACTGCCTTAAAGGTGGTTCAACTTTAACTTCAAGGGATTTCAACCAGATAATAGTGGTGAAATAAAAAGGTTTATTAATATCCAACTAATCCCTAATTGGAACTTTCATCAGGGAAAGCCAAACAACCAACTTTCAGTGCACATTTAAAGCTAAGAATTGGCGCCAGCTGTGGTTGCTAGGCAACCCGGAAAAAGGAAGTGCAGATCAGTGAGAAGTGACAGGGAAGGAGAAGTGTAGCGCAATATCGTTACTAAGAACAGCAGGGTACTGATCCCTTGGAGTGCTGTCGCCAGGGGCGTAACTATAGAGGAAGCAGACCCTGCGGCTGCAGGGGGGCCCAGGAGGTATAGGGCCCCATGAGGCCCTAATTCATATACAATTTCAATAAATATTGGAGAAACAAGTCAACCTCTAAACATTTTGGGGGCCTGAAAAATAATTTGCTGTGGGGCCCAGTAATATCTAGTTACGCCACTGGCTGTCGCACTGCATTTTTTATTTTACCCTGTTCTGATAAGCACTCAAGCTATATTTTTTGTAAGGTGTGCGCTACATTCGTACCATATATATATATATATATATATATATATATATATATATATATATATATATATATATATTTATTTATTATGTGGGGTTTGCTCAATTTCATTTTGAAATCCAACATGGAGCTATACATATTGTCAGTTTCCCAGCTGCCCCAGGTCACGTGGCTTGTGCTCTGATAAACGTCAGTCACGCTTTATTGCTGTATTGCAAGTTGGAGGGATATCACCCCTACCTCCCCCCACCACAGCAGCCTAACAACAGAACAATGGGAAGGTAACAAGAGAGCAGCTCCCCAACACAAGATAACAGCTCCCTGGTAGAAGAACAGCATTCAATAGTTCAATAAAAATTCAGGTCCCACTGCAACACATTCAGTTACATTGAGTAAGTGCCAGAAAGTAGTTCCATCCTAAAGTGCTGGCTCTTTCTGAAAGCACATGACCAGCAAAATAAACTGAGATGGCTGTCTACATACCAATATTACAACTAAAAAAAATACAGTTGCTAGTTCAGGAATGAAATTTCATATTGTATAGTGAATTATTTGCAGTGTGCAGTGTGAGTTCTGGCAAATGCCAGAGGGGCTACTGTAAGATGCCATAGACAGTCACTGTGGAGTGGGCCTGACGGATTCAGGACAAGTTAACACGGATGGAGCAGCAGCATATATCGGACAAAATGACTTCAGCATTTGAATATGAATTCAAAAGTGGACAGCTAAGTATCAAATGTATTAATCCCATGAAGATGCTACATATGTTCCTTAACTTGATGCACCTATAGAGGGATACAATTTATGCTATGTATTGATACAATGAACAATAGCTGCCGGGTCCACTAATTACCGCATGGCGGAATAACTGCTTGGTTAATACAGCATGCTGCTGATATTGCCTTTAGCTCCATTAACCACCTCCAAGATTTAGCTCTGCCTTTACCAGTATTTTCTAGTCGCCACACAGATCTTGACCAGCAGAAAATGTATTGAAATTTAACAGTTTAGAGAATATATAACTTCATTTATTGAGCAGCTCCTTATGGCCAGCCAATCATTCCTTAGCAATAGCAATTTTCTTTTACATATTTAATCGTACTACATACTGAATGATGGATGTTATGATTATAATATGTGTTTTTTGGCCACTTGGCAAGCAAAAATGTATATGTGTCACTTTCTATGGATTTTGAAAAAACTCCAAACTTAGTGCATCATCTACCAGTATCTAATAAAATAGTATAGTTGAAGACGAGATGGTGGGGTAGGGGGGCTGGATGATGACTTGGGGGCTAGTCTTGGGCTTGTCTTGGGCACCCTTAGATTTTGACCTGGCTCTGCATAAGAAAACCAATAAATACCAACCAAAAAGGTAAATAATATCTTACCCCCTTAAGGACGTCTTCCTTGTAGTCTCGATATTGCATGAAAAGATTGATCTTCCAGCTTGTGTTTGAATTTACTGAATTTACCTTCATGTAATAATAATAATAATAATAATAGTTAAATTATAAACTTTTTTGCAGCCTAATGCAAAAATCCTTAGTTCATTCAATAGCAATACACCACAAACTATTCCCCTGCAAAACAATCATTGTTTATTCTCATCACCTCTTTGCAGCCTGGGTTGTCCGTGAGCTCATAGTTGCTAGCATGAAGTGGCTGTCCAGCATTCACAGGATTAAGGTTCACCTTATCTCCAACCACTACCTTTAAAGGGAAAAAAAAGAAAAAAATTTAAAAGTGATGATAGACTGAGAATGTTCTGCCATCATATTTCAGTAGTTAGAAAATCTCTCTGATTTTCCCACTGCCACTATCACTTATATAAGAAATGTGTAACAGTATTGGTACTGGAACTTTTCAGCCTAATGCTCGATTGCAAATGGAAGAGTTGTAAATGGGTGGTGGAAGTGGTGGCTTTAGGTGCTTCTCTGCCAGCTGAAATACTCCAGTGCAGATGCACTCCATATGCTACAGGCCGAAAAATATATGGAGATATAAAAGTGTAAAAGATTCTTAAAATTCCTTTAATCAATAGGAATGCATCAGAAATACTGGTAATGAAAGAAAAATTACACACACACATGCATATATTGAATTGCTTCATTGCAAGTAATACTGACGAATGCCTATTCACACTCTCATGATAAATGCCCCTAAAGAGTTGTGAAATTCCCTCTATTAATTCGAGATGGGCTCTTTTTAACCCTTCTAAAAATATACAGTATCACATATTTTCTTTAAGATGGTGTTGCATCATATTTACCTCCAGTATTACTCCAGTATTACTGCCTTGTGTTTCATATACTGTAACTGTCCAGCAGTCTTATGGTAGTATTTACCTGAATTTTGTGCCATACCAATTCTTCCTTCTATTTAACAAGATGCCCAAACAGTGCTGCAGCTCAACAACAAGATGCTATCACATGTGTTACCACCATGTGTTTTTCAGCTGCTTTTCATTAGTAGGCCTGGGTATCTAGTTAAAAAAGAACTTAAAGGGATACTGTCATGGGAAAAAAAAATTTTTTCCAAAATGAATCAGTTAATAGTGCTGCTCCAGCAGAATTCTGCACTGAAATCCATTTCTCAAAAGAGCAAACAGATTTTTTTTATATTAAATTTTGAAATCTGACATGGGGCTAGACATATTGTCAATTTCCCAGCTGCCCCAAGTCATGTGACTTGTGCTCTGATAAACTTCAATCACTCTTTACTGCTGTACTGCAAGTTGGAGTGATATCACCCACCTCCCTTTTCCCCCCCAGCAGCCAAACAAAAGAAAAATGGGAAGGTAACCAGATAGCAGCTCCCTAACACAAGATAACAGCTGTCTGGTAGATCTAAGAACAACACTCAATAGTAAAAACCCATGTCTCACTGAGACACATTCAGTTACATTAAGAAGGGAAAATAGCAGCCTGCCAGAAAGCATTTCTCTCCTAAAGTGCAGGCACAAGTCACATGACCAGGGGCAGCTGGGAAATTGACAAATTGTCTAGCCCCATGTCAGGTTTCAAAATTGAATATAAAAAAATCTGTTTGCTCTTTTGAGAAATGGATTTCAGTGCAGAATTCTGCTGGAGTAGCACTATTAACTGATGCGTTTTGAAAAAAACATGTTTTCTGATGACAGGATTCCTTTAAAATGTATGCTAGAAAATACAGCTGTTATTGCTGAAAATGGCACCCTTAAAAATATTGAATAATACATGCCAATATTTTAATTTTCCTTAATAGGTCATGCATTATTATATCCAGAAAATTATCTGTTGATTACGTATTCATTCTGGGGGTATTGTTTTTCTTAAATGAAAACAAAGATAAAAACTTTGGTTGTTTACCCAAATAATGAAAAAAGAAAGAAAAATTATACAAAAAGATTGCAATTGAAAGCAATTAAATTTTGGTCTTATTCCCTTCTAAGTTTTCTAGGCTGTAAAAACAATGCATCCGAAATAAACTCTCCTCTAGTTCCCACAATGCCTTGTATGTTTCTATTACTCTCCTTCTTAAGCTGGCCATAGATGCAAAGATCCGATCGTTCGAATCCTCGAACGATCGGACTTCCCCAGCTCCCAACCTGCCACTAAACTTTCTGATCAAATAAAGTAGTAAAAGAACAGATCAGCCGACGTCCTGCCCCTGACAGCAACCATACGAAAGTTATGTCCGACAAAGCTGGTGAGAGTCTCCCACTGAAAATCGTCCAAATGGCAATACATGCAGAGAAATTATCGGCAGCCGACAGAATTCTTTTAACCTGCCATTTTTCTTCTCCGTGGGATGAAAAATGTCGGGACAATCCACACACGGTCCGAAAATCGTACGAATCCTCGATTCGTACAATCAGATCTTTGGATCTATGGCCAGCTTTAGGCTTGTTAGCAACAAATTATGCTAGGCATTATGGGAATTGGAGGAGACATCACTAAAAATACAATAAAGCCTCATCCATTTTACTAATTTCTACTACTCACTAATCTAAAAATACATTTTATTATTATTAATAATAATAATAATAATAATTGACATTAATTTGAATATACCTTGTATCCATTTGCTATACCTACAATCCAATCCTCCACAAACACATAAGCAATTGTCTGCTCTTGAGTTATGAAACAGTCACATTACTTTCACTGCTGTTGTATTACTTTTATTTTATTTTTTTATTACATTTCTTAATTTTCCCTTATAAGGGGGTCATTTACTAAAACGTGCATTTTTCTCACTTCATTGTAAAATAAAATTCTATCAAACTCCCAAACCTGAATCCCTTGTATTATTATTATTATTAGTGGTCACTTACATTATCTCCATTGCTTCGTAGTTTCCAGAATGGTTGAATAAAAAACCAAGATCCCTCATTTCCAGTCCCATCAAGTGTCACCCGCATAGCATTCTTCTCCAGCAGTGCTGGCAATCGCTTATTAACTGTTAGATACTTGTTACTTTTCATGTGTAGCAGCTGCAGGAAAAAAAAAACAGTTTTATTCACAAATACAGTTATGTGGATTTTACAAAGATGCTTTATATTTCCTGATGATGAACAAACCATTGTATAAATTAATTTCTTGGCAGAGACTTTTAATTTTAAAACTGGCATGTGTTCAAAGTACCTTTTGTGAAAAAACATTTTTTTGCAAGTTAATAAAAGTAGGACAGTGTCTAAAAAAATGAAAAATATATAAACTGTTAAATGATCCTAAAAATAATGGACACATGAAAAACTGACGTAAACTTCGAGAAACTTCATATTAGAGTAAAAACAGTAACAATATAATAAAGAACTGTGACAAAAACTTTATCTCAACAATATAATACCCAGCCCAACCACTGTCTTTTATTACATGTGATTTATGTGTATGTAGTTTTTTCTTCAGTAGCTATCTAGTTACTAGAGTCCAAATTACCCTAGTAGCCAGGCAGTGGTTTGAATGAGATACTGGAATATGAGTAGGAGAGGCCTGAATAGTAAAATTGTTTAAAAAAACAAAACATTAAAATTGCCTGCAGCCTCAAAGAATGGGGATCATTGACTCCCATTCAAAGGCTGAAAAGAGTCAGAAGAACAAAAAGAAGGAAGATAATGTAAAAACTATAAAAAAAAAAATGAAGACCAATCGAAAATAATTGGTACAAGTTACATCTTTTTATTTGAATGCATTGCATTGGCTGCAGAGTCAAAAAGGAAGAGAATAGAGTATTCAGAGAGAAAATAAATTGACTTAAAGCTTGGCATAGACTACAGGGCTGTAAATTTTGTAATGAATGTCTGTAACAGTGCTACTGGAGAGTTTCTGTAAAATCACAACACAATATAGGTGCCAGGTCCCTAAAATGCCACACTGTCACGTTTGACCCTGTGGGTTACAAATGGGTCACATGGTTTGCTTACAGGCAAAGAGAGACAAAGTCCATGAAAAGGTGTGCTTTATATTCCATGGGATAAATAAACCTTAAATGGGTTGTTCACCTTCTAAATACTTTTTTCAGTTTAGTTGTTTTCAGATTGTTCTCTATAAACAAAGACTTTTTTGAATGGCTTCCATCTTGTGTCATTTTATCGTTTTCCCAAAATTTAAAGGAGTTGTTCACTTTTTTATTAAACATTTTGGGGCAGATGTAATAAGGGTCGAATATCGAGGGTTAATTAACCCTCAATATTCGACTGGGGAATTAAAATCCTTCAACTTCGAATATTGAAGTCGAAAGATTTTGCGCAAATAGTTCGATCGAACGATCGAAGGAATAATCGTTCGATCGAACGATTAAATCCTTCTAATCGAACGATTCGAAGGATTTTAATCCATCGATCGAATGTATTACCCTTCGACCAAAAAAAGTTAGCCAAGCCTATGGGGACCTTCCCCATAGGCTAACATTGACTTCGGTAGCTTTTAGGTGGCGAACTAGGGGGTCGAAGTTCTTTTTAAAGAGACAGTACTTCGACTATCGAATGGTCGAATAGTCGAACGATTTTTAGGTTGACTCATTCGATTCAAAGTCATAGTCGAAGTTCGATGTAGCCCATTCGATGGTCGAAGTAGCCAAAAAAACAATTCAAAGTTTTTTTTCTTCTATTCCTTCACTCGAACTTAATGAATTGGCCCCTTAGTATGAAGTAGAGAGTGATATTCTGAGACAATTTGCAAATTGTTTTAATTTTTTATTATTTGCGATTTTTGAGGTATTTAGCTTTTTATTCAGCAGCTCTCCAGTTTGCAGTTTCAGCAATCTGGTTGCTAGGGTCCAAATTACCATAGCAACCATGTATTGATTTGCATGAGAAACTAGGCCATGAATGGTAGAGGGCCTGAACAGAAAGATGAGTAATATAAAGTAGCAATGACAATAAATGTGTAGCCTTACAGAGCATTTGTTTTCAGATGGGGTCAATAAACAATGAAGAACTGGCCATTCTATAACATACTAAAAGTTAACCTAAAGGTGAACCACCCCTTTAAGTTTAAATTGTAATGTTGCTGTCTCTAGTGTTTCATTCTGACTGCTACAATTTGCTACAATTAGTTGATATATTTATCAGCAGTATTTTGGAATATTAGCAACAATTGTAATAATTCTAACAGCTGCCTTTAAAGGAATTCTGTCATGATTTTTATTATGTATTTTTTATTTCTAAATTACACTGTTTACACTGCAAATAATTCACTCTACAATATAAAATGTAATTCCTGAACCAATAAGTGTTTTTTTTTAAGTTGTAATATTGGTGTGTAGGCAGCCATTTCAGGTCATTTTGCCTGGTCATGTGCTTTCAGAAAGAGCCAGCACTTTAGGATGGAACTGCTTTCTGGCAGGCTGTTGTTTCTCCTACTCAATGTAACTGAATGTGATGCAGTGGGACCTAGCTTTTTCTATTGAGTGCTGTTCTTAGATCTACCAGGCAACTGTTATCTTGTGTAAAGCTGGCCATAGATGCTGAGATTTTTAAAAGATCCCATCCTCATCGTGAGACCACGATTTTCTCAGAACGATCGTACGATCATACGAATTGACCATCAACTAAAAAGACCAATTTGCCAGGAAATTTCCTGACAGATATCGGCCGGAAAATCGTAAGATGTACGATCGTTCTAACCGCACGATAATTTCGAAGGATTGGTCGGACTTCCCTAAAATCGGTCGTTCGGCAAGAAGAATTGTCGTGTCTATGGGGAGCTTTAGGGAGCTGCTATCTCGTTACCTTCCCATTCTTCTGTTGTTAGGTTGCTGGGGGGGGAGGAAGGGAGGGGATGATACACTCCAACTTGCAGTACAGCATTAAAGCGTGACTGAAGTTTATCAGAGCACAAGTCACATGACTTGGGGCAGCTGGGAAACTGACAATATGTCTAGCCCCATGTCAGATTTCAAAATTAAATATAGAAAAAACAGTTTGCTCTTTTGAGAGATGGATTCCAGTGCAGAATTCTGCTGGAGCAGCACTATTAACGGATGCATTTTTAAAAAAAAAAAAAAAAAAACATTTTTTCCCATGACAGTATCCCTTTAATGATACTCAGGGATTCTGAACAGCAGGGACAAATATAATAAATTAATTAAATGTGTAAATTAAATGCATCAATTTAAACCAGTTAAAGAATCGAAAACCCCCTCCTAGAGCTGTTTTAGAGGGTGAAAATTTAAAACTTTACACTTTAATAATATTAGAAAAATGGTCAAATATAGAAAATAGAAAGCAATTGGAAAAAGTCTTTATTTCTGGCTATCAATCTGAAACTGACTATATTGAAAAAAGTTTTTGAAAGTGAACAACCCCTTTAAGTTTTAGGATATATGCCATCTATAAGTGAACACTGTGCAAGGCTCCAAAAGCACTCTGAAAATAATCAATATAAAACATGCAGAGTAATGCACATAGTCATTTTGCATCAATAAATGTCTGAATTTACTTACTCTGCATGTTTTATATTGATTATCTCCTTATATTCCAAATTTGCGAACATGTGGGAAAATTTTTTGCCTAAGATCACAAAGTGTACACTATGTACTGTTTTAAAAAGGGACAAACTTATTCTGAATAGAATGCAGAAAGTGTTTTCCAGCCAGCTGATCCAAGTCCACCCACTTTTTTTTGGGAGGGGGCAAAATTCATTGCACCTGTGCAGTGATGGACAGATGTAATTTATATGACAGCAGAGATACAAGGGGTGGTATCGGTTGATATATATATATTTAATGTCAGTACAGTGAGCGCACTCCTCTCGGATTTGGATTGTCGATGGTGGTGCGTTGGTCAAGGCTTTATGATATATTCCAGTAAATGGACCCGCACTCTTTCATTTTGGTGAAATAAACCAATGTGCTTTATTCACAAATTCATCTGGAGATGAATTTGTGAATAAAGCACATTGGTTTATTTCACCAAAATGAAAGAGTACAGGTCCATTTACTGGAATATATATATATATATATATATATATATATATATATATATATATATATATATATATATATATATATATATATATATATTGCAAGCTCACTCACTAAACACCTGACAGGAAGAAATGAGGGTATAAAAGACACTTTTTCATATTTTCTGATTAAGAAAAATATCAAAACAATCTTAAATTACATTGTGTAATCCTTACCTGAATTACACTTCCATACTTAACAACCTCTCCATGAACCTTCTTGTTTTCTGTCTCATTTTGTTTCTGCTCAAGATTAGCTGCATGCTGTGTGGGTACAGATAAGTTACAAATAAACTCAGAAAACAAGTTGACATAGCCTCTTAAGTAGATGTAAGCACCCAAGAAAAAAAGGGGTGGAAAACCAATACCAAAAATACACAATATTTTCTGAAAGCTCGAATAGTGGAGATTTATTAAAAGAAAGGTTGACACTTGCCAGAAATAAAAACAGCAAGTAAAAGCTTGTTTAGTTTCTATATAAGTCAGTAAGAATTATTCCTAATAACTGTATTTATTTATTTCCCCTGTTAATTACAATATTCGAGTTTTCCAGGCCCATTCAGAATGAATGCAAAAATGTGATTCTCACTTGTGTGCATGAATATTCTGTAGCATTGTTACACCATTAAATTAAGATTCAGTATGCCAGTGATATTCTATAAACTTTGTAATTGGTCTCCTTTTTTATGTTATGTGTTTTTTTTAGTTGTTTAGCTTTTTGTTTGACAGCTCGACAGCTCTCCATTAACCAGGCAGTGATTTGAATAAGAGACTGGAATATGAATAGACAATAAGTAATAAAAAGTAATGGTACCTGAAAGGAACATCTGTTAAATTCACCCAATGCAGTTAGAAGTATAGGAAAAAGAAAATTTAGGTCTCCTGATGGGGTTAGGGAAATGACTGTAGGCAAAATTTATTGACCCAGATGAACAGGAGAATCCAGGGAGAAAGTTATATGCGCAACAGAATTGGGACTTAAACCCCCTGCCCATGTAGTTCAAATACACTCGATTAGAATTACACCTCAGCATGTAATAAAATAAAAGGCAATATTTATTCAACACTATGCCAAAACACCTTAGCTAAAACCAATTAAAGGAGAAGGAAAGGTTAAAACTAAGTAAGCCTTATCAGAAAGGTCCATCTAAATATACCAGTAAACCCCCAAAGTAATGTTGCTCTGAGTCCCCTGTCAAAAGAAACACAGCATTTCTTTCCTTCTATTGTGTACACATGGGCTTCTGTATCAGACTTCCTGCCTTCAGCTTAAACCTCATTGCCCTGGGCAAGAGCATGCTCAGTTTGCTCCTCTCCCCCCACCCCTCCCTTCTCTACTGTAATCTGAGCCCAGAGCAGAGAGAGACTCAGGCAGGAAGTGATGTCACACCAGATTAATACTGTAGCTCCTATCCTAAACAAACAGAGAGTTTCTAGAGCTTATTACTCAGGTATGGTAAAACATTCTACAGAATAAATATAGCATTCTAGCTTGCACTATTGCAGCTAAACTATTGGCAATAAAATGTCTCCGTAGCTTTCCTTCTCCTTTAAAAATTGAGCAGCGCTGCATGTGGAAAAGGGATCCCTTGATATAAATCTTTAGTTTATGCACTAGTGCAAAAAAATACAGATATGTAAATAGACTACTATATGAAATAACATGTGTCCCTATAGAGAGTCCCCAGGGAGAAAGTTAATTACATAGAGTTGGCAGGGGGAGTTAAACAAATACTGTAGGTAATGTAGATGTACATTAGCAATGCACATTGTCTCTATCCTGTGCTGTCTGACTGTATCCACTGTATTCAATCAATAATTTAGGGGGCTGATTCATTAACTTCGAGTGAAGGATTCGAAGTAAAAAAACTTCGAATTTGGAAGTGTTTTTTGGGCTACTTCGACCATCAATGGGCTACTTCGACCTTCGACTACAACTTCGAATCGAAGGATTCGAACTAAAAATCGTTCGACTATTCGACCATTCGATAGTTGAAGAACTGTCTCTTTTAGAAAAAACTTTGACCCCCTAGTTCGCCATCTAAAAGCTACCGAACTCAATGCTAGCCTATGGGGAAGGTCCCCATAGGCTTTCCTAAGTTTTTTTGATCGAAGGATATTCCTTCGATCGTTGGATTTAAATCCTTCGATCGTTCGATCGCAGTTTTTGCACTAAAATCCTTTGGCTTCGATATTCGAAGTTGAAGGATTTTAATTCCCAGTCGAATATCAAGGGTTAATTAACCCTCGATATTCGACCCTTGGTGAATCGGCCCCTAAATGTAGAAAAATATGCATGTAAATTGCAAATTTATTGACATTATATAAACTATATATTAAAATATGTATATATTAAAATAAACACAGGCAATTTATCCAGTTTAAAGATATTCTGCATGCAACTCAGTTCTGCCAATTCAGTCAAGTTTCTAATTTCTTGTTCTCATTTCTTGTCTTGGTCTTTTAGGTAAAATTATGTTTTGCACATTTAAAAACTATGTTGGGCAAATTCCCTAAAGGGCGAAGTGACTAACGCTGGAAAAAATTTGCCAGCGTGATGTCATTTCAGAACGTCACTGATTTCCTAATGGGCCCAGGTGTCACTTCGCTAGCGAAGGAGATAGACGCTAGCGTTGCTTTGCACTCTAACGTCAGGCAAATTTTCGTTCTGGCGATTGGACGTAACTCGGCAAATTCAGTAAAATGCGGATTTTACTGAACGTTACCTCATTCGCCAGACTTGCCTTCCGCAGCTCAGACCAGGCAAAGTGCAATAGAGTGCATAGGACTTACTCAATTTTTAGTGCAAAAAACGCTGGCGTCTTTTCCTTTTTTCAGAGTGATAGCCTGCAAAGGTCCGTAAATTTTTTTTTGGGGTAACCGGTTTGCCCCCTCCATTTTCTTACATATGGAACATAAACTATACAGAGGGTTCATGTGTAGGGCATTAAAACAACTCTATTGTGTAATGTATTTGCTGCAACATATACGTCCATGAAACTTTATCATTTCCCATTGTATGCAAATTAGGCAACACTAGCGCATATTTGCCGAAGTAAAGATAGCGAAAATTCACCAGCATTTGGTGCCCTGGATGCAACTTCGCACTATAGTGAATTAGTGTTGTCCTAGCAAATTCACGCTTGGCGAAGTGCCATGGCTGCGAAGCCGTTGCTGGCGAATTTTCGCCGGTTAGGGAATTTGCCCCTATGCCTGATGAACAATGGGTTGTCAGTACTGAAATATGCATTTCTTATTTTGCATTCACATGTTAAATTTTCTATTGTCATAACTTTATTTTGGTATACACATAAGCTCACAGCTTTAACGGGACACACTATAGGAAAATAAGGAATGTAAGCTTTGTAGTACATATCATGTGGATACCTGTAACTTTTGTAGAAGAAGAACATCAGATATCTTCTCTTTGTCTTGCTTTGCCTGTTTAGCTTTCCAGTATTGCTTTTGGGCTGAGTATCTGTTCATGGGACAAACCTTAAACAGACAGTCTGAGAGAGAGACAAATGAAACAGAAACAGTAAGGATAAGTAATGATACAAGGTATATTTCAGACTGTACGCAAAGGAAGTGACAGGAACAAATAGCAAGCTCTTGCATTAAACATAACAAAACCATTCTAGAATTAAGATACACAATTACGCAGCACGTGGTGCGCAAACTCCACTTCATGGCAAGCAACTCCACTTCACGGCAAGCAAATTAAAAGCATCTAGACATTTTAGATTAATGAACTATACCTGATTAATCTTCACCTGAAATGACATGATGAATGATTCCCTGAAATATATTTTATATAATTTAGTGTGCATGTATAGCTGGCCAATATAAAAACAATATAATACCAGTACAAATGTACAGCCTCAGGGTTTGAAAAACTAGAATTTTTCGAGATTTATTATACTCCAAAGATGCTAAAAATTTGAATCTGAAAACACTCCAGCTAAAACCTGACTTCATGATTATTGAAATTTCCGGGCTATTTGATGTTGGTTTTCATTCTATAATCAGATAAATTCAAGTTTTTCGTTTGATAATTATCCAAATTAAATTTCTCGGCAACGACTCGAAAAAGACACATGATTTTTTGAGACTTCTCTTGCATGACAATTTTCGATTCAAATTGTTAGTAAACCAAGCCAGATGTCAAGAACACTTACCTTGGTGGTCTAGTGATGCGGCGGGGACGCCAGCCGCGCCGCTCCTCTTGCCGGCTTTCCCCCTAGTGCGCGCGCCGCGCGCATCATCGCTATTTAAAGGCGCAGGCGCCCTGACGTATGACGTCAGTGCGCAATGGCGCCAAATTCAAAATATTTAAAGGGGCATTTGTTGTTTTATGATAGGTTTTTGTTCCTGGTGCCTTGTACTTTGTGCTGTTAAGCTTCTAGTCTGTTTGATTCCTGTGTTTGACCCTGCCTGGCTGTTTTACTACTCTGATCTCTGGAACGTGACCCTTGCTTGTTATTTAACTCCGATTCTGTTTCATCCCATCCGATTGATCTCCCGGTTTTGACCCTTGCCTGCCTGACCTTTGAACGCTGCCTGCCTCGACCCAGCCTGATCTGACTATTCTATTCCTTCACGCCTTGCACTACGACCTTCTGTCCAAAGACTTTGCTCTACAGTTGTGCCCCTCTGCCTATCCAGAACTCCCATCTTGCACCTCTTGTTTAAGTCCAGGTGGCATCCAAGTAAGCCAAGGGCTCCTCCCGAGGCCCAAAGGCGGTCACACTACTCGTGAAGCACGAGCCGAGACCAGGGTGCCTGGTGTTTGTTCTGGTGTTGGGTGCCGACCGTTACACCAGATCGTGGAAGGGAGTTTGGTCTAATTTTTATTATTAAAATAATCGGGGGTAACCCTGATTGTCAGATGTAGATGCCATCTGAATTTATCTGATTCGATTTTAAATTCTAGGTAGAGGGGGAATACATTTTGTAGGATTCTACAAGTTCTGATATTATAGAGAAAGGTTGTAATTGGTAAATATGCTTTGTGAATAAGCTTAGGCACAGATATATATTAAAATCTGCCCCCCCCTGCTTACAAGTCACCTTGCTACAACTGCTTGTATTCCCTCTAAAATCTGGCCCACTTCCATTTAACATTACAGTCAACAATGTCACCATACATTCAGTTTCCCACTTTAGACCTTTCACTTTCTTAGCCCACACTGGATCCCATCTCATCTCCACCCAATGCATTCCATCCTTACTTCTGCTGCCCAAATCATTCTATGTGTATGCAAATCTCACTGCATGGATTCAATACTTTAGTCACTCCTGCCTCCTAGTCAAGTGGTACATTAAGTATAAAAATCGTATATCATCCTTCAGAGTCCTGCACTCTTATACTCCTCTCTCTATAATAACTCCTCTCAGCTCCCCATACACACCCTTCTGGGCACTGCACTCATCCAGGCACAATATTTTGACCATACAGTTCATCACATAAACTGAGTCTCATATAAAACCTCTCACTTCTCACTGATTACACCAAGCTCCCTTACACTTTTGTACTACTACATCTGCAGCAACACATCCTTGACCTATGAATTTGTTCTCCTTATCATTTTGTTTGTATCCTATGCCTGTAAGCTGTAAGCTCTTTGGGACAGGGACTCCAGCTCAACCATGTACTGAAACTTTTCGTGCTCAACTATTTATTCCTGCTGTCTAATTTATAATAATTCTGCCCCTGTTTATGTTTCTGCATACATTTGTCGTGCTATATAGATAACTACAATTCAATAGCCCCACCCTAGAGCTACTTTAGAAACATATAATAATGTGACATATAAAACTTTAAATTTAAAACTATCACAAACAGAAAGTAATTAAAAGAAGTCTTTAATTCTGGTGAATTATCTGAATACAACTGTAACAAAAAAAATTTGAAAGTTGAACAACTCCTTTAATATTAACAAGTCATTACACTTTGCAAATTAAAGTAATCTTATTAAAACATCCACAAACTTATTAAAATCTTAGCCACACCAGTGCATAGGATCTGTAAATGATTTCTAGTTAAATAACCATAGAGCTACACAAAAGAATATTGAGGAATATTGGCAGAATAACAAAGATACTACCACACCTTACCAGACCCATGGTTCCCTTTTAGCAAGCATAGCCAAGCCTAGAAAACAAGCTGAAACATAGAAGAATACATCTAAAGCTGAATCTAAAATGAACAAAGCTGAACTGACAACCCTGGTCCACAAAACAAAACAGTAATCAATAAAACCCTGTGACCGGATGGCATACCGGGAAAACTAGGAATCCCCAACCTTTTTTTACCCATGAGCTACAATCAATTGTAAAAAGATTTGGGGAGCAACAGAAGCATGAAAAAAGTTCATTGGGTGACAAATAAGGGCTTTGATTGGGCCATTTGATTTGGCAGTCTAAAGGAGACTCTGTTTGACAGTACATCTGGTTTTATGCAACCAAATTTTACAGTACTTCCAAGCAAGTAATTAAAAAATAAGCACCTGCTTTGAGGTGACTGGGAGCAACAGCCAAGGGGTTAGTGAGCAACATGTTGCTCACAAGCCACTGGTTGGGGATCACTGCAGTAGACTGTTAAACCAGCCATACACATTACGATCAACTCATTGTGCCACAGAGAAGCGCCGAATGCAAGGGAATGCATTATGTGCACTGATAAGCTTCAGTCAACCCCCCCAACCTTTCCAACCCCAGTGGACTATCAACAGAATAATAAGCATAAGCAGGTAAGAAGATAATAACTGTTTGAACTGACAGGAGCTCCATGTTTAATATTACCTGGGAAGCATTCTCCTGCTGGGATTCCTGCCACCTCCCTCTCTGTCTGCCGCTTGCTCACGTCCTTTTATACCATGAACAGAAACTTGGTTTTGGGATACTACACGTACCATGTTTCTTTTCTGCTGCCATTGGCTCTACTTTGGGCTAATAGAATGTGCTAGTAACGAGTGGGGATAAAGGCAAAATTGCTATACTGCTATTCTGCTATACTGCCCTTCATTTTAAAGGGGGTATTTGCCTTTAAATTAACTTGGAGGCTTATTTATCAACATTATCATTTTAGTGGATTTTGAAACCACAATAAAACTGCGATCAGATTATAAAAAGAACAAACTGAAAAAATGCGATAAAAAGTAGGAATACCTCTAAAACCAGACATCACTATGTAGTTCCATGACCCTGGAGACTTAAAGGGGTTGTTCACCTTTAAATTATCTTTTAGTATGATGTAGAGAGTGATATTCTGAGACAATTTGCAATTGGTTTTCATTTTTTATTATGTAAGGTTTTTAAATTATTTCGCTTTTTATTCAGCAGCTTTCCAGTTTGCAGTTTCAGTAATATGGTTACTAGGGTCCAGATTCCCCTAACAACCATGCATTGATCTGAATAAGAGACTGGACTATGAATAGGAGAAGCCTGAATAGAAAGACGAGTAATAAAAAGTAGCAATAACAATACATTTGACCCTTGATAAATCTGCCCCTCAATGTATCAATTAAGGACAGTTTACAGAGACTGCGACCCCCCCCCCCCAGAGCTGCATCAGGAAGACATAAGAAGGTGAAAAAAATTAACCTTTAACTTCAATATTAGAAAAACAGTTGCAAATAGAAAATAGAAGGTAACTGGAAAAAGTATTTATTTCTTGTCAACAATCTGAAACCAGCTGAACTGGAAAAAGTGTTGGAAGGTGAACAACCCCTTTAAATAACTCTTTAAATATCTCTGCCTCGTCCCTTTATCTCCCTATTGACAATACCCAATGTTCAGCTTCCTTCGATGTGCTTGCAGCTTTACCATCAAGCATGAATGTTGTACCCTCTCACAATTGTCATAAGCATTTGCCATGGGACCTCTATCGGTATGAACAAGATCATCAATTGGGATAGCTGTGCTCAAACAAAAGAACATGTTTCCAAATATAATCATGCAGATAACATTTTACACCTCCTAGACAGTCCTGTACAATGTTTACAACTAATATTCAGCATGGTGGTTAAATCTGATTTTTATCCTGCTCTCAAAACTTTTCCAAAGCTAAATCTGTGGAACTGGGATGAGCGTACAGAAAATTCTAATAGGTATCTTTAAAAAGATTGATACAATTAATGGTGCAAGCTAAAATGGGAAAAATGGAGGTTAATAATTGTCTGAGTTGCCAGGTAATTAAAGCACAACTACAGTACAATATTTCTGGAGAGAATTTTTCAAATGGGCAGTACACTTTCTTTATAAACTTTTTTTAAACATGAGTAAATTTATATAATGTAAGATACAAATTTGCATGCAAGTTGTAGTGGATGCTCAATCATTCTTTAACATATAAACTTAATAATTTAAGTAATTCTTAGGCATCCTTTTACTAATGTACCTTAAAAATGTCTATAGTAGTGATGGGTGAATTTACTCGCCAGGCATGGATTCCCAACAAATTTCCATATTTCACAGATGGCTAATGTAATATTTATATATATATATATATATATATATATATATATATATATATATATACATATATATATATATATATATATATATATATATATATATAAATTTGCAAGAAAATCCGCTGTGACAGAAGTGTCCACAGTTTGATAAGTCAGCGAGGGTGTCTTTCCTAACATTTTTTCTGACACAAGTCATTATCACCATTTAGTAAAACGATGCCTTAAATTGTATACTTTTAAATGGTTTAAAAGTGTGCTTCCTTAACCTAACATTTTTCCTGCTATGAGAAACTCAACTATGTGATTGTCAGCACATTGAAAGCTGCTAACTCGTGCTGAAAACAGTCAGTTAGTGAAATGTGGTATTGACTCACAGTAAAATTTAAATGTTTACTGCAAATGTGCATGACTGAGGACAACAATAAGGGATTCCTGGGACAAAGTCAGCACGGCGCACAATGGTTTAGCAAGCAAAGTGCAATCCCAAGCACCATCACCATGGGGTTTTCCCCATAGTGTAGGATTTTATCTAAAACTTCCAGCATTGTTCAACTTGCCAGGAGGAGTTTTGCAGGAATGTTTACACTTCAACATAAATCAGATGCAATTACACTTAAACTTTACAGTGAACTGTCTTGTTATCACTTCTACTGTTCAAGATGTGAGTGACGTGACTGCCCAATTTTTTAGAAACAAATGTGCTGTGTCTAATGATGCAGAGATCTGAGGGAACATCTGGTCCGGAGTTGGCGAGAGTTCCAGGCAACTATACATGTCATGATATATATGACATATATCAGTAAATTATAATCCTCATCTTCATTCAACAATATTACTTACCTCTAAATTTCTTTGGAGGATTATCAAGGTCCCCAGCAGCTGGTTCAACCACACATCGGTCATCTACCAACCTGAAAAAAAAGAAATTCTTTATTAAAGATTGGTAACCTACTCTGGGTTACTATGTGGATTTATATCAGCAGCCCACTTGCAGTTGGCAACAGAGATATACACATTGCTAAACATAACATAACGTAAACATGACTTGTAAGGCTATGGGCACACAGGCTGCTGTCAGTGGTTGTTGTCGGCCTGCGGTATTTTTGCAGTTTGAGAGAAGCGGATCTGCTCTGTGCCCCTGCTACATTAATTTGAATCCGATCAACCTATGTTCGGTCACACACAGTGGAGCTAAAGCTGAGGTTGGTGTTTGGGCTGACTTTAGCCTATGTGTCATCTTTTTTTAAATTTGATTTGTGTACAAATTGTATACGATAGCTCCCGAGTTAAGGGTAAGTGCACCATGGTCTTATTACTCAGTCATATTGTCTGTTGGGGGACTTATTTTAAGTTCACTGAAAGCTCAGAATGCTCATGTATAATGAGGGACCTTGATGTGGCACGTGAACTTACATATTTTGGCCAAAGTGTGGTATTAACACTTAATTTTTTTGTAATAATTATTTTAAAAAGGTAAACCATGCACTGGCAATTTTCTCTTTCTTTTGGTGTGCAAATATTAGCTTTTTATCTTTATAGGAGCTGGTCAACAGATTGTGGGTTAGACCGAGCGCTGGCACAAGGATTGCCACAGTGTGGGTTAGACAGAGCACTGGCGATTTCTTTCTGTGTTTCCTGCTATAATATATTCCTGATTTTGCCTAGGAACCGGCAATGGAAATAATTACCAAAAAATAATGAGCTGACAAATTGCCACTGACAAAGAAATCCTGCAAAAAAAAAAAGACACCTACTTCAAAACTTTTCACTGCGAATATGTTTGACCATGACATATGCCTACAGCCAGCCTAAGGACACACTTGCAAGTAAATGCAACATTAGGGGGCAGCTTTATAAAAGGTCGAGGTGAATTTTCGAATGAAAAAAATTAGAATTTCAAGCTATTTTTTGTGTACTAGGGAATCGTCTAAATTCGATTAGAATTTGAAAAATATTAGAAAATTCAGATATCGAAATGTATTATATACTGTCTCTTTAAAAATTCTTTAAAATGTTTTAGCCTATAGGGGACCTCCTAGAATCAAGTCAATTGGTTCTAGGAGGGAAAAACTTGGTTCTAGTTTGGGAAAAACTTTTTTCCTTCCTTCGATTCATACAATTCAAATTCGGTCAAATACAGACCTATTTGACCAAAAAAAACTTTGACTTAATTTCGGTTGGTCTTTTTGAATTCTAATTTCAAAGTTTTTTCAATTCGAAAAATGCCCCTAGGTGTTTCCCAAGCCCATGTGTGTATCCCTCAAGATATAATGCTACTTCTATATAAATTCATGCTAAATGGAATGTATGCAGTTCAGGGGACTATTTATAGAGTTACAATTAAAAAGTACACCTACTTACGGCTTGGAATATACACCATAAGCCTATAGCCAGCCTACAGCCACACAAAGTAGGCCCATATCACAAGTTAAATAATTAAAAAATATTCCAGTTTGGATAGAAAATTAAAAACCTCATATGCATTTCCAGTAGAATCATTATAGTCACAAAGCTAATATTTTCTTATAAATACAAACTACTTGAACTGCATGACAGATATATGGCCAAACTCTAGAAATTCCTGGCTTATCACTGATTTCAGTAGCTATCAGTTGTGTATTTAGCTTTCAGTTTAAGGGTGGGGACTGATTTCAGGGAGCACTTTTCAAGAATGCTTTCAGGTGGTGGGCAATTACATGACCCATCCCAAAAATTCCTAAAATTCCTAAATGCCTCCTATGTGGAAGTCCCTGAAAGACCTGAATTTCTAGGAAATTCACTTCAGGCTTAATTTGCTTTATTGCATTATTTCAAAGGTCACCAGAAGTACAGTACAGTTTTGTATCTACCATTTTAGGTTGAAACTCATCTTCTGATATATGATCGTTCAATGGGCCCTTAGCCCTAAAATACAAATTAAAGTTATGAGCTAGCCATCCCCCTTTCATATTTGCCCCACACCCGACACAACAAGGACATGGAGAGAATGTATCTGGGTCCATCTGCCATACATGTATTATGCAGTGTAAAACATTGGAGAAAACCCACATCAACCAATCAGCAATTATATTTCAACAGTCACCTACAAGTTCTAAAAAAAAAGCAAAAATCTGTGATAGCTAATGGCAACCTGTTTGTCTCCACTGTTACACAGTGTGATAAATAGGCCCCTTGATGTAGAACTACAGTCATCTTTATACCCCCACCACCACCATTACTTGATTGGCCATAAGAAAAACTATGTGAAATCGCTCACTCTATATCGAGGTTAAAATTACCCTATAGCTAACATTTTTAAAAAAGAGACAACTGTCTTACTAAGATTTGTGTAATGTAATTTTCTCCTCCTACCTTTGCAATCTCATGCATGAGCATTTTTAACTACAGAAGAAAATGTCAGTCATGTAGCTCTGAAATGTGGCTAGGATTTGAGTGCTCAATACCACAGAAAAGGTCAGCACTCCTTAAAAATAAATATAGTGGAAAAGTATCAGTCAACTTCTTACCTAGTTTTAGTTTACTTTGGTAGGTGCGGGTTTTGCAAAGCAAAACTGTTTAATATGCCACCCTACCTTACAGTATATAACATAATGTATGCAATGGCTAGAATCTAACTGCCTGGGTCTTAAAGGGCACCTATCACAGCCAAAATCAAACACATATTAACAATCTGACCAGTACAACATTAACACGTTTAATCAAACTACATATATAGTTTTTTGAAAAAAACTGCAGGTTTTAAAAAATCCCTTACTTTGTCAAAAGAGTTCTTTCACTGAGGGAGTCCATACTGAGACTATAACAGAGACTATAATATGCAAATTTCAGGAGCATGCTCAGATTGTAACACTGCTTTGAGTATTCTACCCAGAATGCCTTGTTTTAGTAAACTCCTCCACTAAAAGTATCACAAGATTTCCCTATCCTGTCCCCTGCTGGTGATGTTATTATGCAAATGAAGGGCACGCACTAACTTCCAGCAGGTGGCAGCACTACTGAACAGCAGCTAATACAGAGGTTTGCCTGTTTGAAAATAGCTTAGAAGGGTTGATAAGTAACAATGAATTTCAACTGAGCATGTGCGAGATTTCACAGCTGCAGTTGGCTGGAAAGATATAGGTAGGAGGAGCCAGTGAAATCCAAGATGCCTGCCTCAGCAAGAACTGCAGTGGAGATAGGGGAGATCTTGCAGAAGGTATAGTGAGCTGATGATTTACATTATACAAACAATTCTAACTGTTTTAAAAATCAGATTTCTTCACATAGTGTATTTACTTAGGAAATGATTTTAGTTATGATTGGTGCTCTTTAAAGTCTACTTTTCAATAGCAATAGGCTATGGACTTGTGATAACCTAAGCATTTGCAGGATATTTTGCAAGTGGGTGGGGGCAAAGTCATGAACCTGTTTCCCTAAACTAAGCCTACACACAATAAGTAGGTGCTTATGTAAAATGAGGGGTCATTTACCTTCTCAGGAGCACTTGCGCCCCTGGAAATGCTGCTATCTGCACTGCACATTACAAATCCAGCTTTCGGTTTAGAGAACAACAGCTCTGTCCGTAACCTCTGCCTGAAAGGGCATGGCTTTGATGTGGGCTGTGCCACAGGCAGCACTCAATTGAAGGGACATGCCACATATCTCTGCAGAGGCCTGCAGCTAGTCACACTATGCAGGACACAGTGTGCAAAGTGCAAAAAAATGCCTAACTGTCCTTCTTAAAAATACACCAAAAGCAAACAGTCACTCATGTTGCTATCCTTGCAGAAAGTATCCAAAAGGTTCACTCTATCATCCACATCATCAGTAGAGAGGCAACGTGTATGTTATCCCGAGAGAATCTTTATACAATGGTGAACAAAGGAAAGTTTTTCAGAGCGGCAGGTGGAAGTTCACGGAGCAGAAATGAGCAGATATCAGCCTAAGATGTCTACTTTCAAGTTTTTCGGGCCGACCGCCACTCCATGTACCTACACTTTGTACCTACACTTTGTACTTACACTTAGGGGCATATTTATTGTGCTGTGTAAAACAGAATTCGCCAAAGAATGGTGTAAAAAGCTGTGTAAAATAAATGGCAAGTTTATCAAGGTGTGTGTAATTTTACACCATGTGCACACCAGATTTGACGCCATTATTGAAAATTGCTTCCAGCAGAAGTCACTCTAAGAAAAAATGAGGAAAAAATGTACGCTGTTTTTTATGCCGTTTTTTTACATGGCGAAGCCTAGCAATGTGCGCTGTATTATATACCCCATACTCCATCCTGTCTGTCAATTAAACTTTCTCCTTCCCTTCTGTTCCATTGCGCTGCTACCCACCCAATCCCTTGTGCTGCCTGTCCATTTTGCTGTGCTGCCTCCCATCTGTTCCTTTATCACCTTTATCTTTATATACTGTTTAAATGAATATCAAATATTGCAATGACCACTATTGCTATGTTAAACAAGAAAAAACTTTACATGGGAATAGTTTATTTTTCACATGACTAGAAATACATTTGAAATCTTTTGTTCATTTTTTTTTTGTTAATTCAAGTGATATATACAGGGACAACGTTTTATTGTACACAGATTAAAACCAGAAATTGTCATCTGAAATTATGCACCACAGGCCACAGGTTCCCAGATCATCAGAATAGTTGCTACTAATTTAAAGTTGCAGTTAGAGTTTGCTATGCTGGTAATATACCGGTTACATTAAAATGACTTCGGTTCCATACCAGTTTCTAATGTAAGTTCTATGCATTTGCACTATGTGTTACACATGATTTTGCAGTGTTTTTACGAACATATTGTCACCCACCACATCTAATTAAATTAAAATTTAAGAGGCAGTTTTATCCTAAAGCATTTCCTGCACTTTGATATTTAGCTCATTTATCAACAGGTTTACCTAAACATTTACCTGACCGTCATGAGTTTTGTTTAATGCATTTATAATGCTAGTGACACAAGCGAAGATTCGGGGAGATTTAGTCGCCCCGACCACAGTTCAGCAGCAATGGGCAACAACCCTCTAAAACATTAAACCCCACTTTAAATTGAAAGCAATTATTTAATTTCATTATGGGAATGAAACAGCATTTAAGATACATTTTCCTAGCCACTATATATATATATCAACATAAACACTGGGTAGATTCCACGCGCCCATCCCAGAAAAGAATGTCTCTCCCCTGCAAATTCATAAACCACCCTCTCTTATGACCAGCAGTCTTTTTTTTCTGTCCTTTTTGGAACAAGATTTTTTTCTACCTGGCTTTTAAAATTATTTTTTGTGTTAAGGGCAGGGGTTCTTTTTCTTCCTGTTATGGGCAGTAAGTTTTTTTTCCCATAAGACACTCCTGGAGGACTGTTGGTTTGTTAAGAAGGTTTAAGTCCACTCGTGCATAAATGCTGGATACCTTTGTGTTGCTCGTGTTGGTAATCTCTCTGAAGGAGGTTAATTGTGCAGCGGGGTCTGTTCGAGAACTGGGTGTTTTTATTTCTTTTTCCTTTTAGAGCAGCAGTCCTTCTCAGTATGGCTGCTTTTTGAGGTTGTGTCCTCCAAGATCACGCAGGTAGTTTGAGGTAGTTGAGTGAGGTGACCCCCGACTTCTGGGCACGTGCATAGTCACCTCGTCTGTCCTACTTTTCAATGGTGGCATTGTTGTGTTTTAGTGGGCGCACATGCGCTTTCCGGGAGTCGAGCTGAACGCTTTTGGAAGCAGGGGTTTTTGCTTTTAAATGGCCACAACTTCTGTGTTTTTTTTCCTGCCTGCAAGTCGCGGTTCTTTTGGTCTCCTTCATTGGTATTACAGGAATTATTTTGGATGGCCTGTCAGGATTGTTTTTTTAATTTAATCTGGCTGTCTGTAAGTAATCATTTGGATTGTTATTTTTTATAGACAGCACACCAGGATATGGATCCCACTGCCCCAAGCAAAACTGTCCCTAAAGCTAGGTAGGTCCCTCCATTTTTTTTTTCTGCAGCTTGCCTAAGAGGAAGATAGATACAAATCTGGACTGAGAATCAAAATAGGCCCTCACATTTCAGGTCCACAGAGTCCCAAGCACCCCTCACAGAGGCCCAAACATCCCCCCACCAGCCCAATAAATAGCGACTGTCTATGGCAACTTACAGCAGCTCCTCAGACCCACAGATTGCCAGTCCAGCCCTGGATAGATAAAAGGAAGGAGAATGTGGAGTGCCAGGGATGTTTAAACCCTAGCCTGCCAAATAAGAAGTTCTGTGCAAAGTATCTGACCTTGAATAGAGCGGATCTTTCTCTTGAGATCTTTCTCTTGTGAGATTTTTTTCAGAAGAAGAGAAGAAGGAGATGAATTCCTCTTTTTTGATCTGAGCTTGGTTAGTCCGTTAATCAAGGCTGTAAAATTGGCATTGGGGGTAGAGTCCCCTACTGAGGCCACTTCTAAACCCAAGGTGTTCCCATCCTTGGTCAGATCCAAGGAGCATTTACTTTCTTTTATATTAAGTTGCAGAGTTGATAAAGTCTGAATGGTCTAAGGGATCCAAAATAGTTCCTACTGCTGCTCTGTCATCCAGATTTTCCAGATCGTATCCTTTTTAGGAGAAGATACAAACAGCTCTACAAGGCTCACTGTATAAGGGTGGTGGCAATATCCTGGGCAGTGGTGGCAAGAGTTTCAGTGGATCAAATCTGTCAGACGACTTCTTGGAGTTTGGCTAGAACCTTCATGAACCATTATCATCTCAATGTGATCTCAATGTGGGGCACACAGCGGTGCAGTTGGCTTCTGGAGTCCTTCAATCCTTTAACTCTAATTAAACCTTTCTAAGCATTGCTTGAGTTTTTGTTTTACCCCACCCTGTTCTTTTAATATTGCTGGGTACATCCCTGTGTTTATGCTGACATACTGGCTAGGAAAAGGGAAAATTATTTTTCATACTAAACGTAATTTCCCTTTCCTAGCCACTATATATGTCAACATACCCCCTCTTCTTGTACTAAATTATTAGACTGCTGGCCCTAAGGAGGGGGGTGTTTTATACATTTGTAGGGGAGGGACTTTTTGGTCTGGGATGGGGGCAGGGAACCTACCCAAGGAAAATTACGGTGAGTATGAAAAACTATTTTCCCTTATTTTTTTAAATATATGACGGCATAATAAATTTACCCATTAAGGATGATATAAGACCACTAGACACTGCATTTAAACAATAAAAAAACACAGTGTAGTATAAGCACAGAAAAAATATTTTTTATGTGTGAGGGGAGGAAAAAAACTGTTTTCTCATCAATAAAATCGCCAGGCATCAGAAATTATGGTACCACAGTTTCTGGGGCCGGAACAGCAGCCCCACTGCCCCCCCCTCCAGCTTTGTCCTTTAAACTTTTAGTGTCAGAGTGGGTGCAGGGGGGACCACATCGCTAGTGCTGGGAACGCTATTGCCCTTGCTGCACTAGCAGAGCCAAATTTCCAAGCCACCCTGTAACTGGCCGCTCCATGCCGCCTGAGGCAAGTCTCTAATCTTGCCTCATGGCAGGAACGGCCCTGTCTATATCAGCCTATATAGAGCCAATGTAAGACATGGTTTAAACACCTGCTTGTTGTAGCTATGATCAGAACCTTAGCACTACAAGTACACATTTCTACAAGTCCTTGTTCTATAAGACAATGTTCTTGGGACCCATTATTAATTTGCCTTCAATATCAGAATTAAAGTAAATATTTTATGCTCACAATTTGCATCCTGCACTTTTTATGTGAATACTCATATTTTTCAAGCCCTCATATATAATTGCCCAATTACAAATCAATTGTTGTACAAAAACAAGAAAGTGAGACTACAATGCATGCAAGTTAGTTTCCTTAAGCTTATATCACTCCCATTCTTTGTGCTTTTGACAAGTTATAGAAGCAAAGCTGAATATCCCTTTACCCCACCCCCATACATTTCCTCTCATTTATCTGCAGGGCACAGAGACAGAATTTTCATTAACCCATTCTAAGGCTATTCAGAGAATCCGTGATACGGCTAAAAGTTTCTCAGTATTCAGCCTTTTTACACAATGAGAAGCATGTTGCATGGTCTGAGGTTCTTATTGGTCTTCAAATGTACATAATTCTTTAATATTGACATCTCAGAAACATAATATAGCATACATTTATTGGAAATAAATCCAACTAAACTAGCCTTAGTACTCTTACACATTTGTTCTGTGTTCCCTTGTAGTGTTTTTATTTAATGTGCTCCACCACAAAGTAACGCATGAGTTAAAGCAGCCCATTGTTTTTTATAATGTCCATACTCTCTGTAATGCACAGAACAGCAGAACCAGTTGGAACGTATGTGTTCCCTTGCAATGAAACACAGGACTGTTACTTCTAAATGAGTATGCATGTATGATAAATTACATGAAATATATGATACATTTTAAATGACTGTAAGACCCCTGTTAGTAATAAATGAATATAAAATGTTTTATTTCTTGCTGACTCTACATAAATATGTTGATGCTATGGGCTTTCAGAGGGGAGCAATGGGGCAGTAGATCACTCTGGCGTTTCCCCTCAAGCAGGGCAACAGCAAATTCCCCATAATAGTATTTAAGATCACAGCAAGTGCTGATTCTCTACCTGATAACATTAAGGGGCACATTTACTTAGCTCGAGTGAAGGATTAGAATAAAAAATACTCGAATTTCGAAGTATTTTTTTGGCTACTTCGACCTTCGACTACGACTTCGAATCGAACGACTATTCGACCATTCAATAGTCGAAGTACTGTCTCTTTAAAAAAACTTCAACCACCTACCTCGCCACCTAAAACCTACCTCGCAAGGAAAATCGTTTGATCGATGAATTAAAATCCTTCGAATCATTCGATTCGAAGCATTTAATCGTTCGAACGATTTTTCCTACGAATTGCGGTAAATCCTTCAACTTCAATATTCAAAGTCGAAGGATTTTACTTCGACAGTTGAATATCGAGGATTAATTAACCCTCGATATTCGACCCTATAAATGTGCCCCTAAAAGTCTCTGTGGCCGTTTTTTTTTAACTGCACAAAAAAAAGACTCAAATCTGTAGAATATGTTTTCCTGCTGCCTAAAACACCAACTTCAAATTCTGCAGCTTTTCTCTCATTTGAACTAGTATGTGTATGTAGTGCTAGTGCCAGAAGTAGAGGGAAAACCCAAGGACCTGATATAGTATTGACCATGGGCTTCCCTAAATTATATCACTTGTTATTATCATACATAGGGAAACACATATTATTGTTTTTTACGCACTCTACTTGGTTACAAACGTATATGTGTTGTGAGCAGCTTGCTGGGTTTTGCCAAAAGATTAATTTCTTACAAATCATCTCTGAGACCTGATATTACCTAGTACCTGGTAAATGTATGCAGGCTTAGTCTAGGAAAACAAGTTGCTTTTGGTTGATGACTTTTACCCCCCTTGGAAAATTTCCTGTGAAGGCCCATGATTATGCGGCCGATACCTACACACTGTTAAGTGCTCTAAACAAACATGGGAGAATTACTTCTTCTGTTTACCCATTGCGTGGCTGTACTAAAAGTCTTACACCCACACAAATGTACAGACTTACAGCCCACTAGAGAATTCCTGTACTGGTTAACAAGTGCTCTAGTGCAGTTTCAAAACCTTACTCTCAGTTCGCAAAAATCTGTTTTAACACACACATTTATTACAGGTGTTTTTGCTACTGTCATTAATATACATGCTCTCTCCAGATTAGATATTTTGACTAGATTAATAGCTACAAAATTCACAAAAACATTTCATTGCAATTATTTTTCCCTTTTATGTCACTTACTCTGTCTCTCTCTCTCTCTCTGTGATCTGAGCACATAAAGCAAATACCACCTATATAAAACCTACTCAACACAGCAGAAGCTTCCTGAGCTTTACTTTTGTAGGTTTTGGAGGTTCTATCTAAACATTATGTATATACATGCTTGCTAGTCATGGGTTCAACTTCTCGCAGAGCTAGAAATTACCTCAATCCTGCACTGAAAGTATTTTCAGTGCTAACTCTATAAAGAAAAAGCAGCTACTTGAAATTCTCTTACTAACCTTAAATCTTTTAATCCACTTATTTTTTGCTTTTACTTTACAGTAAAAAGCTGTCAGCCACAGGCATGCAAAGTCCAAGCTGAATACAAACACAGAGCAACATTAAAGGGTACCTTTTATGTTGCTCTATGTTTGTATACGTCTTGCAAACACAAAGGTAGCCCCAGTAATGTACGAACCCCACAGACGTACAATTATACACTTAACTACAATGACATCATTATTGGCACTTACCCCAAAGTGCTGATGAAACCGCACACTGTGCCCTCTGCATACAGAGAGACAATGTCTCCAATATGCAGGAAGCTCGACATCTCGTTCATTGTGGCAGTATTCTTCTGAAGTTTTCCAGAGACTTTTTAATGCCGTGCCCCAGAAACTGACTGCATTACCCTACAGCCTTTTCTATTGTTTTCTTATTATCCGAAATGTTTCTGGGTCTTGTTTAAAGTGTAGTTATTTCACTGTCTAATTCTGAATCTACAATAGTGTAGTTCTTTAACTAGCTCTAAATGTGCTTTGCAAGTCAGCTTCCCGTCTACTCTCTACCTCCCTCGCTTCACCTGTACATAACCAGGAAGTTTCCCCAAATGCAAATACTGTCTTTTACACAGACACACCCATATATCCATCACAATGCACTGGTTAACTCTCTGCATTCTCTCCACATTCTTTTCCACTACTTTGCATATGACAAATTTACACAAACAAGCATGGATTTTCTGTAATTTTCCTGGGGAGGCAAAGGCATCAACCAAAAGAAACCTTAGGAAAACTAAATAAATAGTAATTTAATGTTAGTGTAATGCTATTTTTGAGAGATTTTATACTTTTGTAACTAGGTTTTCTGATTAATAAGAGTATATAAATAATAAAGTGTTTATAGCTATGCAGAGTGGGAGACACGGGTGGACACTTGAAACCCCTCTACCCCAGGTTTTTTCCACAAGCAAAGCAATAGCAAGTGTCCCAGTTTCCTATAATGTTCAGATCACAGCAAGTACTGATTTTGTGCCTCTTTTCTGATTAAAATGCCAGTAGGTTGCTGACTTAAGGTAACCCACTATATCTTATTATGTTAGGAAAATGTAATTGTTTGTATATCACTAGAGATGAGCAATTTTTTTCGCCAGGCATGGGTTCTCAGCAAAATTCAGCATTTTGCCATCTACAAATGTTTTCACAAAATTGCAGCAAAAAAATTTTGCTGCCACAAAATTGTCGCCAAGACAAAGACGTTGCCATAAAAAAACAATATTGACTTTAATGCATTTAGACAAAATAGTCACTCAGACAAAAAAAAGTCACAAGACAAAAAAGTCGCCAAGACAAAAAAGCTGCCACAAGAAAAACGCCCATTCACTTTAATGCATTTGGAGTGAGAAAAAATTGTCGCACAACACCCATTGACTTCAATTTTATTTTGCACATTTTTTCGCAGTTTCGCTAATTTTTCCTGCAAAGCGATTTGGGACAGATTCCTTATCACTATATATCACTTGCCATAAGGACCTTTATGTTATAGCTCAGACTCTCCAGTGATACCTCTGCCCATTACTGTTTGCCAGCCTGGTTTGTAAACCATGTCAATAGATCTCTCAATATAAACAATTTATATATTATATTAACCATAAAATATTAGTTGCTGGCCAGCCTTCTACATATACTTTTTCATCCTGTATAGACTAAGGGCCATGGAAGAACTGGGAACGTTTCAGTGTGCACCTGCCTCAGTGAAAACTTCCATTGTCCCACTCACCCCAAATTAAAACCAAAGAACACAGTCCCCACCTTCCCACTTCTGACTGCTATGATATACACCATATTGTGGACTTTTTGGAGAGTTTTTGAGTGTTATAGTTTAACAGTAGCCTGGAAACAGGTATAGGTTTTTTTTTTGAGTCACACTTGGGGAGCCCTCTGGCTATAATGCATACTTATGTAAAACTGTTAGGTACACTTGGGCTGCATGCAAAGTAAGAACAGAAAGGTCCACAGTCCACACTCACAGGTCGTATAAACAATTGTAGGTCATTTTGTGAAGGGAATAAGTTACTTTCTCAAAGTGAAAAAACACAAACGCTTTGTGAAGGCAGGAAAGGTGCTATCTGTGACATCATATTACATCACCAATGTAAGCAAAAAACATTTACATAACATTTTCATAATAAATACTACACCCACTGCAAAAGAGTATCAACCTGTTTTGCCATCAACAATAAAAAACAAAAAACTTTTATAAAGAAATATTTTGGAGTTAGTTGAAGATTGACAATGAAACTATGTTAGTAATGGTATTTCTTATTCTACCTAAACTATGTATAAAGCAACATAGTGAGCCCTGCACCAAGAAGACCGAAAAGGTGTAGTGTGATAAAGAATACAGTCAGGAAGATTTAAAAAATAGAACTAAAGAATAGAAGAATAGAAGAACCACAAGCCCCACCTGTGCTAGCCACTGTATCAGTAATGACAGGAGCCATTATCAAAGCAGCAGCTGTGTTACTTACTGGTGTGACACCAGTGTAATCTCAATAGCTTAAGGTCGAAGTTTAAAATGAGTCAGCTTGACCACTGAGTAAACTTATATCAGTGCTTATTTATTATGGACTTAAAGGAGAAGGAAAGGCTTTGGTGCATTTGGGGGTGCCAAATGTTAGGCACCCCCAAGTGATTGCACTGACTTACCTGAAACCCTGGGCCGGTGCAGAAAACTGCACCGGCCCGGGTTATACCAGTGAGCACCACAGAGTGATCCACTTCGCTTTTCTTCTTTCTTCAAATTTCCCTGGGCAAACGCATGCACAGTTGAACAAACGTTGGCTTTTCGTTCTACTGTGCATGTGCAGCCGCGCAAGACAGAGGAAGACGGAAGAAGATCGCTCTGACGTGCTCACTGGTATAACCCCCGGCCAGTGCAGTTTTCTGCTGATAGGAGCACTGGCCTGGGGTTTCAGGTAAGACAATACAATCACTTGGGGTGCCTAACATTTCGCTCCCCAAAGTGCACCAAGCCTTTCCTTCTTCTTTAAGTCTTATAGGAGATATATATAAATTCACTTCATTAAATATGGCTCACAGGGGATTGTGTGTAGAGGAGTCCATACAGCAGCCACCAGCATGGGGGAAAAGATTGCACATTATTTGAATGATAAACTAGACAAATTATTTCAAGAAAGAAAGAAAGAAAGAAAGAAAGAAAGAAAGAAAGAAAGAAAGAAAGAAAGAAAGAAAGAAAGAAAGAAAGAGAAAGAAAGAAAGAGAGAAAGAAAGAAAGAAAGAAAGAAAGGAAAAAAGGCATATCACAGAGACATGAAGGTACTATTGTTAGTGTTTCTTTTATAGAGCCAGGGGATAGCAACGTGGCCTTGTTCAAAGTAATGCTAAACCATATCAATTCAGTTAACCAAGCAATGGTTCACAGGGGATTGTGGTAGAGTAGTCCATACAGCAGCCACCAGCATGGGAAAAAAAGACTGTACCAATTGGATGGTGTCTTATAAACTAGGCAAAATGTGGTACCTGAAAAAAAGCAGAAAGTGGAAAAAACACCTAGAAAAAAATATGGAAATAAATTAAAAGAAGCATTAACCATAGACAGCCTCAGGTTTCAGCATATTCACCCAACCCTATTGGTATTATGACAAAGTCAGTGAAACTATGGGGCATAGGGAATGAGTTAATTTAATCCACAGGTGCTAATGGTCCTTAGTCTGTGGATCCATTTTACTTTTTGTTGAAGTAAAACTCTCTCTCTCTGTCACCTCCTCTTGGGGTCTTGGGATGTGATCTGGGATCATGCATCTTAAGATGGCCATACACAGGGAGATTCGCTCGTTTGGCGACATCTCTCCTTGATATGCCCACATTGAGGTAGGCGATATCGGGCTGAACGGATCACGGCCCTAGGGCCCAACGATCGGATCACAATGCAGTCCATACGTGCGGTCAGATAATGGGACTGCATCAACGGACAGATGCGTCCACGATACGACAGGATATTTTCTCCTGCCCAATCAAGAGATGCCCAATTTCGGCCAGGTATTGATTGGGGAAGCCCGTTGGATGGCCCCACACACAGGCCAATAAAGGATATGGTTTCAACTTAGATAGGCTGTGCAAAATAAAAACTGTTTCTAATATAGTTAGTTAGGCAAAAATGTAATGTATAAAAGCTGGAGTGACTGGTCGTGTAACATAATAGACAGAACACTACTTCCTGCTTTTCAGCTCTCTTGGTTTACACTGACTGGTTACACTAGTTACCAGGCAGTAACCAATCAGAGACTTGAGGGGGGGGCACATGGGTCATATCTGTTGCCTTTGAATCTGAGCTGAATGCTGAGGATCAATTGCAAACTCACTGAACAGAAATGTACCATGTGGCCCCCCTTCAAGTCGCTGACTAGCTCAGAGTTATAGAGCTGAAAAGCAGGAAGTTGGATTCTGGCTGTTTTATTAGACATCTGTTCACTCCAGCCTTTATATATTACATTTTTGGCTAACTAGAAACATTTTTTATTTTGCACAGCCTATCTATTTACACAGTTTTTATTATCACACTGAACTGTTCCTTTACCGGGGAAACCTGTTAAGAGGGTTGCCACCCAGCATGAAATTCCAAATTTTTTAGTTCCGTTATATCCTGACCCTCGGAGTGAAAAAATGAGGGATGAAGAGATGTAATCACCTGCTATTTACCTTGATCCCTGTGCATTTTGTGTATTGATTATACATACATTTAAGATCTATAGCATTTTTTACTCTGAACTAGTGTGTATACATTTCCACAAAACTCATCTTTACTAGGACTGTATGCCAATTTGCTAGTTGCTCCACCTTTGATGCATAAGGTGCAGCATACTCCAAAGCAAGGTGGCTGTGTACCAGTTGTGTAACATTTGGCTTGACCAGAAGGTAAGTATAAGGGGTCCTAAAATCACCTAGAAGGTGGGTAGTGAAAGGCCAAAAAGTGATGTTGCCCATGTGTGGTTAGTGTGGGCATCGAAGCCTATGAGGCTCTGAACTATTCAAGGGTCAGTGTTCCAGACTTGCTGGATGGGGTAATTTTTGGTGTTCACCAAGAGAGGGTCACCAAAGATATAGCAGCAAGGGCAGCTCAGGGCCAGGACCGATATGGATAATCATCAGCTGCAAATGTAGAGTCTATAGCAATGGTGGGAGGCTTCTTACTAAACAGAAGAATGCACAAATACCATATGGGGATGTTAAACAATGAGTGATAAAGAAATGTATTCACCTGCTATTTGCCTATTTTAAATAAAATATTTTACTTTATTTTCAAGACCTGATGAGTGCTATACTTTTTAACCAATCCTTATTAAATCTGAATGCTGACACTCTCCCTCTGAAACACACCCTGGAAGTGAGTCATTTAAAAGCCACCCCTCCACCAAAGGAAAAAACATTCCACCACCGAAGGAATTCCTATCTCTGTACAGACAAAACAACCTGTAATTAAATTTAAACCATAAAAACAATTAAAATTACATTAAAACTGAATGGGCAAAATAATATAGGAAAAGCTTAGGGAAAACTGCAATGGTGTCACCAGAACATCCTACCATTACTCCACAATAAATAGATACAGTACATTGTACTCACCATTGGTTTAGGAAGTACAAAAATGGACAATGATCATTTAAGCCTGACAGAGACAATGTATTTAATTCTTTAATCCAAAAAACTTCAATAATTTGGACCGGGCACCTTCTCTTCCTGCAAAGGGTACATGGTCAATAGCAATATAGCAAAAGGTAGGTAATCTATGTTACTTGTCTAAAAAGTGATAAACTACCAGTTTTTACCATCACAGAATGCTCTGCTGACCTGTGTGCATCCATTCATAACTAAATCAGTTTTCCCAACAAGTGATCAGATAATGTGTGGTGTGATGGCAATAGGGAGTCTAATGAAGTTAGGGGCACTGCGCCAATTAAGGTTGCCACCTTACCCCTTTAAAACCGAACACATACGGAATACACAGCCTGCATGGCTAATTAGCATGCATGCTGCAGACTGAACTGATTAATGTGCAGCCATGCATCTAAATGAATTGCCAATTAGCCATGCAGGCTGTGTATTCCATATGTGTTCGGTTTTAAAGGGGTGAGATGGCAACCCTAGCTGCCAATGAGGCACCTCAGATGGCAGCTCCAGGCAGGTTACCAGGGCAGCAAAAAAGGCGCTCCTAATAGTCTTAAGAGCTTAATTAGTCTTAAGAGCTGAATTTCTGAATTTTAAACTGGAAATACTGCTTTTCTAGTACAAGAGAGCACAATTAAGCTCTCTGCACTAGTGATGCACCACCCTCTCCCCCAACATGACATGATTGGCAGCAAAGTATTGGTACAACAGGGTCAGTTTGTATAAACTAGTCCCCCTTCTGTAGCTAATCAGAGGTGTATCTGGGACCACAGAATGTAAATCTTTGTCTACTTCTATATTCCAATAGTATTCCATTGGTCCTTCACACACTTTGTAGGGTGCTCCGCCAATGAGTCCAGTTTAGTGACTTGCCTCAGGCCGCAGCGCCAGATAGGTTTCCAGGAGTGGCAAAAAGCCGCTCCTGGTGCCTTTAAGAGTCGAATTTCCATTTTTTTAACTGGAAATTCAGCTTAACTAGTGCAATAAAGCGCAGTTGCGCTCTCCTCACTAGCGTTGCTGCCTTCCCCCCCCCCAGAAAGGTAAGCGGACAGTGGCAAAAGTACCAGGGGAGCAGGGGGGTGCGAGCGGGCCAAGGCCCGCAACCCCTCAGGGCCCCCGGCAGCTCGCGCCACTGACAAATGCCGCCAAGTGCGGCCGTACAGAGGGGGACGGGGCCCGGCTGCGTGTCACGCACCAGGGCCTGCCCCCCTCTAGTGACCCTACTGTAAGCGGGTGGGGGGTGGCATTACAGGAGCCTCAGATGGCTCTTTCCTACGAAACGGCGCTGTTTGTAGTATACCTAGAGGCAGCATTGGATTGGTGCTAAACACTATATTTGGTTGCTGTCTTACCAATTTTTTTTTCAACCAAATTTGCTGTTATCTGCCTTCTGTACTTAACCATGTTGCAGAACCGTATGAGATGTTTACAGTCCTTAAAAGTGTTAAGACAGTGACCAGATGTGGTGTTTAGCGTTAAATTCAATGCTGCCCTCCTATATTTTCAAATTTAAGAAATTTTGATGTGCAACAGTAGAATTCAGCTGATCATACAGCCACAGCTTTGCTGCCACTGCACCAGCATCCCCCACTACGCGGAAGGAACATTTGGCTTTCTAAAATATATTTGCGTATTTAGGCATCGTTTTTTCATAGTGGACCATACCTGCTTTTGAGACCCCATATCCTTCATTCAGACTATAAATGTGAGATTTCTATTTCCTGCACCAGAAATTATTGAAAATTGGGGTTCTACTGTAATACTGTATCTTGTACTTTATCCTAGCTAATATATAATTAGTCCTTATTTGAGCCAAAATAAGCCTATTGAATGTAATTAATCCGTCAGTGTTTCCAAAGTAGACTTAAGTTATGGAGAACCAAATTTCAGAAATACTCCTTATCCTGAAAAACCAGATCTTGAGCATTTTGAATAACAGGTCTCATACCTGTACTATACAGTTAGGCCCATAAATATTTGGACAGAGACAACTTTTTTTTCTAATTTTGCTTCTGTACATTACCACAATGAATTTTAAATGAAACAACTCAGATGCAGTTGGACTGCAGACTTTCAGCTTTAATTCAGTGGGTTGAAAAAAAAGATTGCATAAAAATGTGAGGAACTGAAGCCTTTTTTAACACAATAACTTCATTTCAGGGGCTCAAAATTAATTAGACAAATTAAAAAACTGAAAATATAATGTTCATTTCTAATACTTGTTTGAAAACCCCATTATTTAGATACTCCACACACAGCACCCCAGCTATACACCTGCACAGAAGCCGGTTTTGTGTGGAAATGCCCTTATTCCCTCCAAAGGAAAAACTTTTTTGTAACCTGGTTGATCTGCCTCTGGAATAATGTCACTTCTTATACACATTGAATTTCTGCTTTTTGCCGGCCCACAAATGTTTTCGTAAAACCACAGCAAAAATTTCGGCAAGAAATATTTGATGCGAAAAAAAAAAATTGTCCCTCATCAAAATTGTCGCATGCATAAAAATTGTCGTGCATCAAAATTATTCGGACGTCCATTAACTTTAATTCATTTGGACAAAACAGTCGTGCATATAAAAATTGTCCCTTGCGTCAAAATTGCTGCATGTCAAATTGATTTTGATACCCATTGACTTCAATGTGTTTCACTAATTTTTTCGGGACAGATTTGCCTATCACTAGTAGTGGGTCTAGGAGATATGGAAAGCAGATAGGCAGGTTTAGGTCGGCCAGGATGGAGCTGCGCAGGAGTCCAACTTGACTTCCTTTATTCTAGCTTTCATATCTTATAAGGGTTCCCTGTAAGATCACCTTTTGTTATGCCCTTTTTATATTCAAGTGGCAAACGAGTTTTAGACCACATTCTAAAACAACACTGAAAATGAATTACAAGTCCTTTCTTGCAAATCTTAGCATAGAAATTGAACTATGTGCACCAAAGCCATAAGATGCAATACATCTATTTATTTATACACTCATGTTGAAATACCATATCCCATAAAAAATCAAACAAATGAAGCACAGTATTTGGAGGGGCCCCTTAGGTGAATATATATATATATATCATCATCATCATTTATTTATATAGCGCTGTCAAGATACGCAGTGCTTTATATATATATATATATATAATATATATATATATATATATATATATATATATATATATATATATATATATATATATATCACAGTCCAATGAGTATCCGAGGCAACCGATATTGTGGCATATATAGCCATGTATTCAAGGAACCAGCACTCTGATGTATTCAAGTAACTGGCACTCCCAAATAAATCCTTTCCTAACCTTTTTAGGACCTTTCTCAAGGATCCAAAACATTGGACATTGGTACAACACAATAAATAATTTTTATATATATATTTTTTATATATATAAGTTTTATATGGGAGTGCCGGTTCCTTGAATACATGGTTTATATATATATATATATATATATATATATATATATATATATATATATATATATATATATATATATATATATATATATATATATATATATATATATATATATATATATCATATGTCCAGTTTATAAGGCCTAGGAAAATTGTCAAAAGTCATTGTTTCAGCAGCTGCAGCTGGTTATTATAAAGCTGTAAATTGGTATTGGTAAGTGTTGTTCAAGAGTGGTGTATAAATAAATAGAGGTATTACATATTATGGCTTTGATGCGCATGGTCAATTACTATGCTAAGGGCTCTTACAGACAAGAGTTTTTAGCTGCGCTCCCCTGCGTTCTGGTTTCATGAGTTCAGCTGCAGGGTAGTGCAGGAGTAGACGCACTGAATTCTTTTCAATGGGTATGTACTCACACAGATGCATGTAAGTGACAAACTCAGGTTGGGACGCAGCATGTTGCATTTTTCCTGCGCTTACATGCATCTGTGTGAATACAGCCCCATTGAAAAGAATTCCGTGCTTCTACTCCTGCCCTCCCCTGCGGTTGAACGCATGAAACCGGAATGCAGGGAAGCGCAGCTACAAACACTCGTCTGTAAGAGCCCTTAGACTTCCAAGAAAAGAGTTGTAGTTCATCTTTAGTGTTTTTTAAGTTGTCATTGAGACTAGTATTTCCTAATTGAACTGCAGTACTCATCTAAGATGGGACTTTGATGCTAGTGTATATATATCAAGCTGTTCATCTCTGAGTAGTCATTAAAGGAGAAGGAAAGGCTAAAATTTAGTTAGCTGTATCAGAAAGGTCTATATAAATACACCAGTAATCCCTAAAAGTAATGCTGCTCTGAGTCCTCTGTCAAAAGAAACACAGCATTTCTTTCCTTTTAATGTGTACACATGGGCTTCTGTATCAGTCTTCCTGTTTTCAGCATAAACCTCCAGTGCAGGATTTGAGCATGCTCAGTTTGCTCCTCTCCCCCTCCCTCCTCCCATCCCTGCTGTAATCTGAGCTCAGAGCTGTAAGTGAGCAGGGAGAGACTCAGGCAGGAAGTGATGTCACACCAAGCTTATATGGCAGCTTCTATCCTAAAGAAACAGAGACAGTGTCTAGAAATGTTTACTCAGGTATGGTAAAGCATTCTGCAGAATAAATATAGCTTTCTATCTTGCACTATTGTGGCTAATCTGTTGGCAATAAACTGTCTTGGAGCTTTCCTTCTCCTTTAAAGTCTCAATATAAGCTGAATGGGCAGTGTATGGGTCCCTCCGACAGGCTTTCCTGATCAACATCCAGCCGAAAGTTGGGCAGATGTTGATCAGGCAGGTTAGAAAATCCCATCGGATCGAGGGCCACATTAGATCATTGATGCATTCCTCAATCTGACCACCCGTTTTCTCCTCATTGTGATCCGATCTTTGGACCATAGGGCCCACGATCGGATCAGCCTGATGTTGTTTGTATCCATATGAATCGCCAGCTTTCGAGGACTGCTTTGTATCACTAAGGATAACATATCAAAAAGCCTCTCATTAGTCATTACAGCGGGCTCTTCATGAAGCATGCACTTAGAAGTCATGCAACCTGCTTTATCTCTTACTGGCATGTCTTTGCAGTTCCTATATAGCATTATAGTCTCTGGAATTTTTGCTACCTGATCTTCTGATAAGCATTCCCTGTTTTAAATGAAAATTAGCAAATGGCAAAGACTTCCAGACCATGTTTAATATGGCCATGTTTTCAGATATGCTAGTTAATACTAAATATGCTAAGGTGATAATCTATGAGAGATCATTAGGAGACTTCTCTGCAGCATATCTAACATATCTAAAAGACTTTCATTAGTAAAGAATGTGTTTTTAACTTAGCCTTTTTGATAAAGGCATTTCTAAATATGTTTGGAGTAAGGTAAGTGAGGTAAGACCTGTTAAGAGGGTTGCCACCTAGCATGAAATTCAACATTTTTGGTGTTCCAGTTTTTCCTGACCCACAAAGTGAAAACAATGAGGGATGAATAGATGTAATCACCTGCTATTTACCTTGGTTCCTGTACATTCTCTGTACTGGAATTAGTTTCACACATACATTCAGGGCCGGATTTACATAGTGGGTGCCCCTAGGCCCACTGCCGTTTGTCATCCTTGTCCCTCCCCTTTATCCGTGCAAATCATCTGGACTGGAGCAATGGGGATTTAAAACATTATTATATCTCCAGCGCATCCCCAGTGTTTTTGAACCAATGTGGGTGTGGTTGGGCAGCATTCCGCCCCCCCCTAAAATCCTGCCACCCTATGCTCGGGCCTAGATGGCCTTTCCACAAATCCGGACCTGCATACATTTAAGATCAACAACATTTCTTTTAATCTGAACTAGTGTGTGTATAGTGTATAGTGTTTGTCTGCAAAACTGTTCCCAATAAAATGGCATACTGTATAAAACTATACATTCTAGGGCTGTATGCCAATTTGCTGGTTGCACCAGCTTTGGTTTATAAGATGCAGCATGCCCCAGAGCACGGTAGCTGCCTTGACCAGAAGTATAGCGCTCCTAAAATCACTTAGAAGGTGGTAGTGGAAGGCAAGTAAGTGATGTTGCCCATGTGTGGTTAGTGTGGGTGTCCATGAGGCCCTGAAGTATTGAGCATTAGGTCAGTGTTGCAGGCTTGCTAGATGGGGCAATTTATGGTGTTCATCAAGAGATGGTCACCAACGCAATCCTGACTGGCCTTTCATAATATTCACACATCAGCACAGGTTAGGGCCAGGACTAGTATCGATCATCGTCACACACAAAAATTATTAGATTGCTAAACCTTCAGTTTTTCTCCTCCTGCCGGTCCAGTATCAATATAAAATGTCCAATGAAATGGCCAGTGCCATATGGCTAATGGGGGAGTAAATAACAAAATGTATAAAGTGCATATAGTGTATTATGTTATAAAACAATCTATTCACCCTTTGTGACTATCATGCGTGTCTTGAAAAAGTTTGGGTTAAGTTACCCTTTAAACCCTTAGAAGCCAGGGAGGGGTTATGAGGGCTTCAACCATGTAGTATACTATTTGCCTAAAACAGACAGCACCAATTCATGCAGCCGAATTTCCTAAACACAAGATTATTTCATTCCACCCAATTCATTGATTGATCTTATACAAATAACCTTGAAATTTTACTTTTCATCTGTAAAATCCCTGGAAAATAATTTTTACTTAAATTTTAAATGCAAATTTTCAGATGGCAAATGACTTTCAGATATGCTAGCAAATATATACAGACCTATCACTCTCTTGGAGGTTATTAGGTAATAGTTCTGTTCCACTTAGGATAATATATGGAGACTCTCATATGTAAAGAATGTCATAATTGCTCTGTTTTCTAAAGGCCTTTCTACATATGCTTGGTGTACTCTGTCATCTGAAATGAAATTCAACATTTTTGTAGTTTTAGCTTATTCTAACCCATAAAATAACATACCTCCTAACTCATCTCATCTCTTGCACTGACACCAGAAAAAGATACAAAGTTTCTGAAACACAATTAAATAAGACGGTTTTTGGCAGACAGCCCAGAACACATTTGCAACAATTTCAGATTAGCCCAGATGCAATTGTAACTATTTAAAATAAGCAAGTCTCTTGCGAGAACTGTGACTCTTAGCGTAAAGGGCATTTTCATCCTTCATTAGCAAAATGTAATAACAACTAAAAAACATGGCCCTAAAACTCCTAGAAATGTGTTCAAAATGTCATAACCTGCCAAATTTTGTAAAATGGACATGTTAATTAGGGGGTGTGGCCACAAAATGGGCATGGTAAAAAATGTTTGCGTTTGTGGAAGCAGGGTCAGACTGGGGTGGCTGGACACTATGAAAAAAAAACAGTGGGCCCTGTCGACCCAGACACAATCCTGCCCTCACCTGTCACTCCTCTGCTGTCTTCCCTCTCCTGATCCTGCCCCTATCACTCCCCACTGTGCTCCTGTCCCCAATCCTTCCCCAGTTGCTTTGGCTTCATTTGCGGCTTTGGCTCCGTTTACAGCTTCGAGTCTTCAGCTGTTCGGGTCTTAGAAATTCGGGTCTTCGTGACTTATGCTCTTTGGCTCTACGGGACTTTGGTGGTTCAGCTGAAGTTAAAAAGAAACATTGGAGGTCAGGGGCCCCATATAATATTTTTAAAAAACTTAAGTGGCCAGTGGCCTATATAGTATTAAAATAATACATTGGTGGCCAGGAGTAAATTAAAAAAAACAACACATTGGTGGTCAGTGGAACTTACCTTAGGCTTCTTTTGATGCTTCGGGTCGTTTTGCAACTTCTGGGCTACAGCTTCAGTTCGTTTTGGCTTAGTTTCTTTTTTTGTGGCTTTGGTTCTGTTTGCAGCTTCAGGTCTTCGATGGTTCGTGTTTTCGTGACTTCGTGACTTCGCACTACAGGACTTCGTTGGTTCGGTGCTAAAGGGGGCCCAGCTAATTCGAAAAGTGCAGCACAACTGGGCCCCCCTTTAGGCCCGGTACAAATGTACCCCCTGTGCCCCCCTGATGGTGGCCCTGTGTTTCAGAGCCATCTGGGCCAGGAAGGAACTGAGTAGGCAGGGTAGGGTTGGCACCTCACCCCTTTAAAACCTAACACATATGGAATCCACAGCCTGCATGGCTAATTAGCAATTCATTATGAAGCATGGCTGCACATAAATCAGTTCAGTCTGCAGCATGCATCTAAATGATTTGCTAATTAGCCATGCAGGCTGTGAAGTTCCTCAGCAGGGTGGGGATATGCAGTACAACTTTCCTACCTTTGCAGGGCTCCTTGTACATAACTGTCCGCTTTACTCTGTACATCTTGGAGCCCTAGATGAAGTGAAATGACGTGAGATGAAGTGACTGTTGTTGTGATGGCCCTGCAGACAGTAGCCAGCAGAGTGCAAGCCTGGACCATGTACTGCATGATCGGTAGGATCATATTCAACAGCAACATACTTTTCCCTTCGATGGTGAGGTCTCTGAGTTTAGTTCTTCAGGGCGCGCCCTTGCCACCGAACCAAAATCCAAGAATTTTGCTGAAGAAGGGGACAGTGTCCAAAGTCAGGTTCCATTCTCTGAAGAGCCGGGCGATGAAGAGTGAGTGCACTCCCGATGGCTGATCAGCACAGAAGATGGTCACATCGTCCATGTGTAGTGAGTGAACACTTGATACGGGATCTTGTGGGTCCTGGTGAGTCCTCAGCGTTGAGCTTTATGCATTAAACAAAAAGCACAGGTGAAAGAGTGCAGCCTTGTCTACCCTCAGACAAAATTATAAATGGGTCAGTTTTCAAGCCATTCACCAGCACCAAACTGTAAATATCACAACACATGAGACTGACACACGAACAAAATATTTCCCCCAGCCCAAACCCACGATCAAAGGCTCTTTTTCTGATTTCCAGAGCCATGTTTACACAAAAATCTTTGATGTAGTAGACAGTATCACTGATGAGTGCAAGGCTGTCTGCAGTCCAGTTGTCACTGTCGGCACCCAACACCAGAACAAATGCCAAGCACCCTGGTCTCGGCTCATGCTTCACCTGTAGTGTGACTGCCTTTGGCCTCGGGAGGAGCCCTCAGCTACTTGGATGCCACCAGGACTTAAATGAGAGGTGCAAGGCCAGATGTTCTGGATAGGCAGAGGGGCACGACTGTTAGCAGGAGTCTTTGGGCTGAAGGTCGTAGTACAAGGCCTTAGGCAATAGAGTAGTCAGATCAGTGAGAGAGAGGCAGAGAGTAAACTTAGTCAGGCAGGCAAGATCTACAAGCCAAAATCCCCTTTTGAGCATTTGAAATTCGTCGTCATCACGCCAGCGCGTCTATAAATAAGACGAGATGCGGGCATGCTTGCCCTAAGGAGCGGTGACAGGGCAGAGAGGGGAGCGGCGTGGCGGGCGTCCCCGCCGCACCCCTAGATCACCAGGGTGAGTTTCTTTTATTACACCAGTGCTCTAGGATGCAGCACGTCTGGTCTGGGTTGATGATCTGCCAAATGACAGACTTCAGCCTGTTGGCTAGTATCTTGGCAAGGATCTTGTATTCCACATTCAGAAGATAAATGGACCTCCAATTTTTAAGGTCACATCTCTCCCCCTTCTGCTTATACGGTATAATAATATGATAATCTCTTCCCTCGGAGACTAGGGAATTCTTCCTTACACAACCATCTTCTAATACAGCTCAAACAGGTCTGGACCACTAAGCTCCACTGGGAGACCATCACTGCACAGGGTCCGGTCTTGCTTAAAGGGGTGGTTCAGCTTTAAGATAACATTTAGTATGTTATAGAATGGCCAATTCTAAGCAACTTTTAAATTGTTTTTCTTTATTTATTTTTTATAGTTATTTGCCTTTTTCTTCTGACTCTTTGCAGCTTTCAAATGAGCGTTGCTGGCCCCTTCTAAAAAGCAAATGCTCTGTAAGGCTACAAATGTATTGTTATTGCTATTTGGTATTCCTCATCTTTCTATTCAGGCCCTCTCCTATTCATATTCCAGTCTCTTATTTAAATCAAGGCATGGTTGCTAGGGGAATTTGCACCCTAGCAAATAGATTGCTTAAAATGCAAATTGAAGAGTTGCTGAATAAAAAGCTAAATAACTCAAAAACCTTAAATAATTAAAAATTAAAACCAATTGCAAATTGTCTCAGAATATCACTCTCTGCATCAAAAAAAGGTTATCTCAAAGGTGAACAACCCCTTTGAAGGATTTGGAGGCAGAGTGCAGCTCCTCTAAGGGGGCTTTGATGACAGACAGAACTGGGAAATCTCTTTTTTTTTTTTTTGCTATTAAACATGAGTGGTATACAAATCTTACCAAATGCTTTGATAAAACTATTAAAAAAAGTAAATATCAGTAGCTTCTGTACAAATTTCTTAACCAGATTGATCAGCTGGACACTTTGGGGCATATTTATTCAAATTCAAAATAGCATTTTCTCATTATTTTAATAATTCAGCCTGACTCCCAACCACGGTTTGGCGTAATTCGCTAATAAATCCGTACTAAAATTGTACCTGTGGAAAAAATCTTGACAAAATAGTGCGACAATACAAATCGTGTGCGTTTTTTGAATTTTTGCCAGAAGAACCCTTCAACATCATAAAGGAAAAAACATCTTAATTGTAAAAGGACTTTTACATGACTTTGATATATTGGTATTAGCTGGAGTATTTTCTGGTTCTGATTTTTAGCAGTTTTACAGTTTACTTAGTCTCGAAAATAATGCAAATTAAAACTAATAATTAGACACATATTTTAATAACTTCTAAACACTTTGCTTTTTTGAAGCTACTGAACATTTAAATTGCTCCCAATGTGAATCGCTGCAGGTAAAACTGACTTCTCATGTAATTGATCAAAAATGCTAAAGGGAGCATTATAATTCAATTATGCAGAGACAGTTTTACCTGCAGCAATTTACATAGGAAACATTTCAAAACATTTAATTTATTTTCAGGTACTCTGTTGTATGCTGGGGGCAAGATAGTGACCCGTCTGCCATTTTCCCCTCTGCTTACCATAGCTTCTGAGAATATGAAATGCACATTGGCTGCCACACAGGGGCCAATGGGAGGCCTACTTTTCTTTGCTTCATTTAAGTCATCCAAGGTACTTTTCATTTAATATGATCAGCAGTGGTAATGGGTAATGGGCACGATATACCTACTATATGAGTAGTGCCGGCATCCATTGTTCTCTACATCTCCAATCCCCTCCTCTCCTTGGCTCAGGTACCATATCTATTCCTGTAAATTTTAAAAAATGTTTAGCTAATGGTATATCCGATTTACATAATTCAAATGCTTTCTTAAATGAAGATCTATGGTTACCCATCCTTTCAGGTATTGTATTCTGAGTTTTTCCTATATAAGCCAAATCACACGGACATGTGATCATGTAAAAAACATGTGTTGTTGTACATGTAATTTGATGTTTAATGGGAATGCTTTTGTCTGAATGGGGATGGAGAAAAGTAGTCCCTGTTTGCATATTCCGACATGTGGTGCAACCTGCACATTTAAAACAACCTTTTTTCATAGTACCTCCAATCTCTTTATTTTTCTCATAACATTGGAGGATCAGCTTTCATAAGTATATCTTTCAGATTCTTACCTCGTCTTAACCACATATGGGTCTCGATTTAATTGTTCAGAAAGGTTTTGTCACTCTCTATGATGTCCCAATTTTGATTAAGAATTTCTTTAATTATATGAGAGCGTGTATCATATCTTGTGGATTTAATAAATTTGTTTTCATCAACTTGCTGTACTTTCTCTTTTTCCTCATATTGTCTCGCTTTTCTGACGGGTATATCAAAAGCCTTGAACGGGCATATTAGTATGTGAATTTATCGTAGCTTCATTCATAGCTGTCGGATTTAAAGGTATATGAAAGACTATCCTACTGAATGTTTCAAACTGCAATTGTATACTCTTTTGATATTGGCACAAAAATCAGGGTGGATCAGTGAAAAGTGTTTCCAATTCCTTAATACCGAGTATCCAAAAAGACCAATTATATATACGCTTCCCAAAGTGCACAAACATTCAACAGCACCGCCTGGCTGTCCCATAATCTCTGCGAGAGGATCCTTGTTTTCCAATGTGGCTATATTTTTGGATAGTTTTCTACAGCCTTTATGTGCTAAAATGCCATCTTATATTGCTGATACGTCTACATTATTGGATATTTTATTACAAATAGGACCCCTTCCTGATGATGCTGTATTTGGCACACTTGATGTATGCAGCCTTTATACGATTATCCCAACTGAAGAGGGGATAGTGGCATGCAGAGATACATTGTGTAAAAATCATAAGAGATATCCACCTGTTGAATTTTTGTGCACACTGTTGGAAATGCTGTTGACATGTAATTATTTCCGATTCAAGCAAACATATTTTTTGCAGAAAACAGGGACGACGATGGGTTCCAACGTGGCCCCCTCCTACGTCAACCTATCTATGGATCATTTTGAAAAAACATATATCTACCCCAAATATACTGAACAACTCATACTATATTGTAGATATATCGATGATATTTTTGTGATTTGGCGAGGGGTTGAATGCACTGCCTACCCCTGTTAAATTCACGATGACCTACGACAAATATAATGTAGATTTTTTTGGATGTAAGGATATTTCTTACGGTAGGGGGAGTAGGTACTACGCTATTCCCTAAAAGTACAGATCGAAATACGATTTTATGCTGATAGTTACCATTCACCTTCCACATTGAAATCTGTACCTTACACACAATTTCTGAGAGTGTTCAGGATTAATTCTAACTTGGTTATGGCTATACAGCAAGCACATGAAATGCAGGATCGTTTTTTGGAGAGGAGCTATAAACTTGATTTCCTCGATGCCAAGTTGGATCGAGCACAAAAGAGTCAGCTGAGGGCGGACATTCTGGGAAAAAAAGGGCACCTGAAAAGGAGAAAATGGTGTTTGTCTCTGATTATACGCCTAGCCAAGGGATTACTGCTGTAGTTAAGAAACATTGGCCGATACTACAGATGGACACCAATTTGCCTTTTTCACATATGCTGCATTAGGTATGTGCATACCGAAGAGGTCCATCGCTAAGGGATCTCCTAATGAGAACTGATATAAGGAATGCTAATGCTGGCACTTGGCTTAGGAGTAATAAGAATTTTGTTATCGGTGTGAAGGATGTAAGACCTGTGGATGCTTACTAACTGGTGAAACTTTCTCCCAGCCACATAGTGGAAAACGATATCATATGCCACAGATTGACTTGTACCTCAGAGTTTGTCGTTTATTGCATAATATGTCTGTGTGGCCTCTACTGTGTAACGACATTTCGGATGCGAATGAACAATCACCGCTCTGTTATACGTGCGTCTCTAGCTAAAGGCAAAGCTGATACTCCTTTGGCTAAACATTTTCTGGGTTGTAAACATCCACTGCCTACCTTACGAGCGATCTTGATTGATATGTGGAGGGGGAGATAGATCCAAACTCCTATTGCAACGAGAAGCTAGGTGGATGCGGACTTTGGATACAGTAACACCCAGAGGGCTAAACGAAATGTATTCCTTAGCTAGTTATCTGTGATTCAATTTGTGTAATAATAGTTACTTGTAATTTAAAAATTTCTTCGAACTATGTGACATATTTGATATATATTCGCATGCAGTAGCGAGAATTTTCAGTTTTTAATAACTTGGAGCTAGCTTAGATTGATATAATGAGATCTGATTACAATTGTTGCTATTTGGATAGTTTCCTTATCACAATGTTTTTAACCTTTTGGATAGTCACACTTGATACAACAAATTGTTACACTTTTAATGTGTTTTATACTTTCAAGCATTTTAAAAACCCTTTTTAAGATGACACATGATTTCTCCTATAGGCCTTGGTAGGGCCAAATAATACACAAGTTTTTAGTAGTCATCTAATGGGTGCGAGTAGAGCTTTCCTTTAATACACATGTGAATAGGTGTTACTTTTTAATTCACTTTAAGTAGTGTTTTACATATTGACATTCTGATTGGACACGATGGTTATTTAATGATTTGTCTCACTTCCTGTCTTCATCCTGACGACGGCTCCATGTGAGCCAAAACGCGTTGATGCACCGTGCACGAATAAATATATTTTGATATACAGCTGATGGTCACGGCCGTGAGTGCTTTCTTTGGACTATTGTTGATAAATTTGGTTAGCACCCGGTGAATATCTAAGGGAATGGAGAGTGCCATTTTATTCTCTCTCTCTCTCTCTCTCTCTCTCTCTCTCTCTCTCTCTCTCTCTCTCTCTCTCTCTCTCTCTCTATATATATATACATACATAAATACATACATACAGGTACGAGACCTGTTATTAAGAATGCTTGGGACCTGGGGTTTTTTGCAGATAACAGATCTTTCCGTAATTTAGATCTTCATACCTTAAGTCTACTAGAAAATCATGTAAACATTAAATAAACCCAATAAGCGTGTTTTGCTTCCAATTAGGATTAATTATTATCTAGTTTGGATCAAATACCATTTACTGTTTTATTGTTACAGAGAAAAAGGAAATCATTTTTAAAAGTTTGGATTATTTGATTATAACGGAGTCTATGGGAGACAGCCTTTCCATAATTCAGAGCTTTCTGAATAATGGGTTTCCGGATAACAGATCCCACAACAGTATATATATTTACAGTATGTCCTTAGTATTCACTTGTAAATAAGAAATTCCCAAGCAAAAATGCAGAGAGTAGCAACACCCCCAAATACATTATATACAGTGAGAGGCAATGGTTCCTGGCACCTCAAATTCCCCTTACCCTCTCAAAAAGCAGGTTACCTGAAGGCTGGAGAGGTTTCAGCAAGGCTGTAGAAGGATCAGCATTGTATCAAAGAAAATGAGCTCAGAAAAATGCTCCTGTGCCCCACCTAGTGGTAAATATCCTAATCAGGAAAAAATAATATTTATCGGTTCAAGAGTAACATATTAAATGGTAGAATGAATTATCTGGAAAATACACAGTGTAATTAAGTGATAAAAACGATGCCATCAAAATCATGACACAATCCCTTTAAAAATACTGTCAAGAAGAATATTCCTATAGCCACAGCCAATTTTTGGTGGTCACAGTGAATATCCTGGGCTTCTGGTGCAGTGACAGCAAATACTTGATTAGTTTAATTAGTAGAGTCTGGTGGCCACATGATCAGTTTAAAGATAATTTAAAGCATTTAATTAAGAATAATCAAAGATCCACAGAAAGCAGAACTAATCAAATTATATTGCTGTACTCAACAAAGTAGTTGGTATAGCTAGAGGGCCCCTAAGGCTGATAGCTCACAGGGAGATTAATTCTGAACCAGGAGATAGTTACAAATAACTATACAAATTATGTATGCCACACTGTATTCAGTGGCAAAGACTGTGCAATTTCTTTCTATTATCACAGGTTGTTTCATTTTACCTGGAATTAAAGGGCAGCTAAAGACAAGAAATAATATTTGCTAAGTTCTCTGTATTGATTACACATTTTCTTCTGTTTAGAAGTATGCAGCCCACAAATTTAATATGTAGGCAAATCCTCAGATTTAGCTCTCCTTGTTTTATCAGCCACCAGCAGTATACAGTATGTCCACTACTGTTCATTGCCACCAATCAGTATAATTCAAGCGTGTCTGCATACTTTGTAAATCTGTATAAAGTGCTTGGGTAGAGATGTGCGTAGTAAGGAAACATGATTGCATTGTTTTTTGGTAGCCGGAAACAGCATGGAACATAAACTGCTGCTGGCTATTTAGGGGCATATTTATCAAGGGTCGAATTTAGAATTGAAAAAAAATTCAAAATTCAAAAAGACCAACCGAAATTAAGTCAAAGGTTTTTTTGGTTGAATAGGTCAGTTTTCTATCGAATAGGTCCGTATTCGGCCGAATTCAAATTGTACGAATTGAAGGAATAGCGCATTCGATTCAAAGTTTTTCCCAAAAAAACCTTCAAATTTTCTAAGTCCACCAATTGACTCCAAATGGGTTCTAGGGGTCCCCCATAGGCTAAAACAGCAATTCGGCAGGTTATAGATGGCGAATGGTCAAAGTCGAATTTTTAAAGAAATAGTACATAAATTTCGATATTCTAATTTTCAAATTTTTTTCAAATTCAAATTGAATTTGGACTATTCCCTAGTCAAGAAATTCCTTTATCCAAAGATAACTGTCCCAAGGCCTTTTTCAGTAAAAAAAATTTCATTTTATTTAAATTAGCATTAAAACTCAGATACAAACAAACCCCACCAGACCCACCTATCCTACCTATGACTAAGCGCCGGAGGGTGCGAAACGTGTAAAGTGGGCCTGGTGGGGTTTGTTTGTATCTGAGTTTTAATGCTAATTTAAATAAAATGACATTTTTTTACTGAAAAAGGCCTTGGGACAGTAATCTTTAGATAAAGGAATTTCTTGTATGTTGTTGCCTGAGAACTGGGGCGAGTCCCTTGGGCTTAATTGGATGGAAATCAGATGTGGACTCCCAATTGATGTATAATATATTCCCTAGTCAATGCACACAAAAAATAGCTTGAAATTCAAATTTTTTTCATTCCAAAATTCACCTCGACCTTTGATCAATCTGCCCCTTAATGTTAGAATTCTTTTAAATGGTTGAAAATTTTACATTTTTAAGAATATAGCAAAAATGTCACTACGAGATTACAATTGTCTTTAGATAGCCTTTAAATAATTTTTTCCTATTCCAAGCCCATATATTTTTTTATTTTGCACAGATTTGCATACTTACATACAAATATACATACAGTCACACAATTTTTAGACGTATACACAAAATGCATACACAATACACTCAAAAACTCTTTTTCTTCTACGTCCCTCCATGTCGGTACACATGGGCATTGTCCCTCCCAGACCTGGAGCTAGGACCTATAACATAGCCAATCAAAATGAATTATGACCTATAAGACCACATGACTTCCTCCTCACCACAGTTATTTTTTGTCCTACTGGACAGGGAGGTAGGATCTCCCTCCTAACTTTTTATTTTTTTTGTGAATTTTGAGAGAAATCAAACACAGGTTTTGTTTTTTCTTTTGTATTTTTTTCCTCTGTGTGGACACAGAGGGATGATTCCCAGGTAATGGAGAAGAATTTACCTGATGCCTCAAGATGCATAATCTGTAAATTATCACTTATTGGGAAGAAGTGCAGGTGTGGGCATACCCATGGTCCTAGTCCTGTTCTAAAACGGACCCCCTGCTATATGCCCAGCGAGGCACAAGATTCAATCTAGTGCTTTTTTGGGAACAGACGCAGGTGTGGGCTTACCACATTGTTATCTGTGAACTTTATGGACTCCCCTTTTCTTTTGAGTTATGTGAGGCTTTACAGAACTCTACAGAACTTCTGCAAAAGGGCCATGGGTATGCATATGGGCTAGTTATAACACCCTGAAGCTGGTGAGTATGATTCTTCATTATCTACTGTGTGTTTTTAAAAATGCTCAGTGCACTGGGAAGTCTGCATGCTAATTAGCTAATTATGTCCCTCAACTGAGAGCTGTTGGGGCTTTGGCTGGAGTTTCCATCCAGCTAATTAGTCACTATCTAATAAGGTGCAGGTGTGCCTTTCGGCCCCGTTGCTATTGTTGTTTAATATTTTAAGCTTTGTATGGGTGAACCTGCATCCTCTGTGCAGACACAGAAGTTATATTGGCTCATGTTACTAAGGCACCTCCAGGAAGGGCTAGAGGCTGCACTGCTCAAGCAGTATGGCACCTCCTTCCTTCTTATGAGTCTGCTCTTAAGCAGTGTTCCACCTGTCTGGATATTCCTGCTGACAAGCCTGAGCTATCTGGTAAGGTGCCTGCGTTCCTCTGACTTCTTGTATTATCTGAAGTTTTATGTTGTGAGCTGGCGTCCTCTGTGCAAAATGCAGTATTGGCTACAGTATTGGCTCTTGTTACACAAAGTACTTATGTACTGGCTGGTGAATCCCTCTGCCTAAGCAGTGTGGTACCTGAATCCAGTGAGTTTGATTTCTCAGTATCCATTGTGTGTTTGAAACATTAATTTCACTGGGAAGTCTGCATGTTAATAAGCTTAATATGTCCCTCACCTGAAAGCTATCAGGGCTTTGGCTGGAGTTTCCATCCAGCTAACTAGTCACTATCTGGTAAGGTGCAGGTGTTCCTTTTGGCCCCTTTGCTATTGCTGTTTAATATTTTAAGTTTTGAATGGGTGAACCTGCATCCTCTTGGCTGACACAGAGGTTATATTGGCTCATGTGCTTAAAGCACTTCCAGGAGGTGCCATACTGCTCAAGCAGTATGGCACCTCCTTCCTTTATTATGAGTCTGCTCTTAACAAGCAGTGTTCCACTGGACTGGATATTCCTGCTGACAAATCGGAGCTATCTGGTAAGCTGCCTGTGTTCCTGTCAAGGATTAGGTAGGGGGCGCTTTAGAGACTGAAGGGAAAGGGCGAGTCCTTGAGCCAGGAGCTGTATGTGCCTAGGGAACACTTGAAGGGAAAGCAGGAACAGGTTGATGAGGGCGAAGAGTCAGTCTGGATCAAGCGCGGAACAGGACGGAGAAGGCGAAGATCAGGACTGGACTAGGCAGGAAGAAGAGGGCGACGACTCAATATGAACAGACTGGACGGGGCAGGAGTGGAACAGTAACAGACTGGATGGGACAGGACGGTGCGGGCGTAGATCAGATCAAACTGGGGATAGAGTGCAGAGGGAGACTAGAGCAGAGGGAAACTGGATAGCAAGATAGCAAGACAGGACTGGAGCAGGATAGCAAGACAGGACTGGATATCACTTGATAAAGGGCGTGGGCCCGAAACATGTTGTGTAACTCATTATCCCAATAAAGAACTTTGCAGACAAGTTGCTGCCCTGGATTTGTTCCACAACTACTGAAGGCAAGGAGGAATAATAAGGGTAAAGGGGCAAGAGCTAGAACTACCTAGTTAGGGGCGCTGCCGCAGTACTAGGGAGAAACAATGCAATGCTCTGGCAAGGAGTGTTCTAAGTGCTGCCCTTAAATAGGGAAGAATCAGCCCTGATTGGCTGATTGCAACTAGGCACAGGTGGGTTGGGGCTGCAGAGGCCAAACAGGCTGCAGCTGAGCTGGGGCTGGAGAGGCCAATCAGGCGGCAGCTGGGCTGGGGCTGGAGAGACCAGGTTACACATAGCGAGCAACCCTACAGGCTGCTCACCTGGCCAAATAGTTAAGGTAACGAGCCAGAAACCCAAAGGTCCCTGGCTCGAATCCCAGCAATACCTGACAGTTCCTTCTTATATTATATGAAGTCATATGTTGTGAGCTGGAGTCCTCTGTGCAAAATGCAGTTACACAAGGTACTTTCAGTACTGGCTGGTGAATCTCTCTGCTGAAGCAGGGTGGTACCTGAATCCGGTAAGTATCAGTATCCACGGTGTGTTTGAAACATTCATTACACTGGGAAGTCTGCATGTTAATAAGCTAATTATGTCCCTCAGCTGAAAGCTATCAGGGTTCTAGCTGAAGTTTCCATCCTGCGGACTTTTCATTGCTATCAGGTAAGGTGCAGATACTCCTCAGTTTGCTACTGTTGTTTCTATTGTCCAGACACAGAGGTTATATTTGCCTTTTATTACACAGGGTGCTTGCAGGGTTGGCTGGAGGCTTGCACTGCTGAAGCAGTATGGTAGCCCCTTCCTTCCTTACATTGAGTCTGCTCAGTGCTGTAACCTGAGTCATTGGGCCCCACAGCAAATTCATTTTAGGGCCCCTAACATATCCAGAGGTTGTGTTTTTTTTTTGTTTTTTTCCAATACATATTGAAATTGCTCTTTATTTGGGCCTATACCTTTTGGGCCCACCTGCAGCCGCAGGGTCTGCTTCCTCTGTAGTTACACCCCTGAGTCTGCTCCTAAGAAGCAGTCTGCCACCAAGTATCTGACTGGATTATTCCTACTGTCTAGCGCATATTATTTGGTTAGGTGCCTGTGTTCCTCTGACTTCTTGTATTGATGTCATCTGAGGTCTTTGGTTTGTGAGCCGTCTCTTTCCCCAGTGAACATCAAGTTACAACCAAATGATTCATCTACTCTCACACATTTACCTGCTACTCACTTGCTTATAACACCCCTTGGATGTCCAGCCCACACCTCTGGCTGGTTAACCCTGTGGTATCTCTTAAAGGGGTGACACTTAAAGGGATGGCTCAAAATCGAAAGAAGGGGGATATATATTTGCCATCCAGGATATATCCCTTTTGACTTATACAATATATCATAACCCCCAAACTCACAGCAGGATGGCACAAGGACCTTGGAGTCCTTGTAGATAATAGTAGTCCTTGTAGATTGCTGTAGCAAGCAATGTCAGTCAGCAGCATCAAGGGCAAATAAGGTCTTGAGCTGTATGAAAAGGGCAAACATTTGTGTGAGGAGGGGGTTATTTCATTGTACAGAGCACTGGTAAGGCCCCATCAAGTATATGCTGTACAGTTTTGGTCTCCAGACATTACTGAATTAGAGAGGGTCCAGAGAAATGCAACTAAGTTGGTAAAAGGTTTGGGAAGTCTTAACTATAAGGAAAGACTGGGCAAGTTGGGTTGTTCATGCTGGAGAAGAAGCGATTAAGGGGTGATATGATAACTAATATCATTAAGATGTTCTCGTATCCTATTTTTTAAATTCCTGATCGTGCAACCAACATACCGTTTATAGCATTTAAGACAAGTTATGAAATAAATAACCGATTTAGTTTTGCAGTTTATGTAGCTCTTAATTCTATATATCTCCTTTGTTACACTACAGGTAAAATTGTCAGATACTTGAACTACTCCACACATGACACACCTTTTGGACCCACACCTGAACATTCCAGGATTCTCCAGCCATGTGCTGGATTTAGCTTCTTTATTAAACATACTGGGCGCTAATATCATACCTAATGTCGGAGCCCTTCTTGCTTCTACCTGGATGCCTGGCTCTAGTAGCTGTTTGAACACTGAATCCCCATATAATATCGGGAGATGTTTGTTTAATAAACTTTTAATCTTATCAAATTGTGCACTATATCTCATGCTCATTATTATTTTATTTGTGCCCTTTCTGTTCATACCTACTCTTTCAGTCTGACCTTCTCTAGGAAAATTGCTCTGTCTTTGTACATTCTTATCTATCCTTTTTTTTTATCTTTTATTAACTCCTTCCTGTCTGAATTCAATGCTGATATAAAGGCCTTCTGTAAGCTCTTAAAGCTATATCCTTTGCATAGAAACTTGTCTCTCAGTGTACAAGACTCTTCTATAAATTTCTCTACTGTATTGCAATTTCTGCGCAAGTGCAGAAACTGCCCTTTGGGAATTCCCCCATTTAGATGTCGAGGATGGCAAGAGTCTGCTCTCAAAAGAGAGTTTCCTGCAAAGGGCTTATTGTATACAGATGTCATGATATTTTCATTTTCTACACCCCCGTACGACAAATTTTTCTTGGCCCACATTGGTGACCCTGTACAAGCTATAAAAAATATTGGTGGCAGGACCCCCTACAAGCTAAAAAATTGGTGCCAGTTAAAAAAAAAACATTGGTAGGCAGGGCCCCCTACAAGTTAAAAAATTGGTGCCAGTTAAAAAAAACATTGGCAGGAACCCCTACAAGTTAAAAAAATATCGGTTTAAAACTAATGGTGCCAGTGCCGCCTGCAAGTTAAAGGGCCCCTAACATCAATTTTTTTTATTAAAAAATTTGTTAGTGTAGAACAAAAAAAAAACCACAAAGACATATTAAACTTTTAAATTGCTAAGTCTTTATTAAGAAATAACTTACCGAAACTCCACTTGCGCTCCTCTTATGAAAAGGTGATCCGGCGAGCGGCGCTCGATTTTGCCTCCCTGCTTTTCTTATAGGAGATTGCCAGGGAGGAGAAATCGAGTGCAGTATGATTCGGTAAGTTATTTCTTAATAAAGACTTATCGATTTAAGAGTTTAATATTTTTGTGGGTTTTTTTTCGTTCTACACTAACAATTTTTTTATTAAAAAAAATTGATATTACTGATCCTTTAAACATAAAGCATTGGTCTTAGTTGAAACTTTAAAAGTCCTTCCTTCTTCATTCTTTTCTTTTGTGGGCTTCTTTGTTCTTTTCCGATGCTCCTTTTTTGGCGCGGCAGCTTAATTTTACTCCGGAACAGCATCTTCAGCAGCAACGCTGGGCCCCTCTAAGAGCCAGAGACAATAGTCACCCCTGTGCCCCCCCTGATGGCGGCCCACCAGCACTTCATTACAGGTGTGGTGTGGCTCTCCATTTCTTGATAAGTGCAGTGTGTAGTCCCCCAAACATTTCAAGACAAGCGCAGTATGTGCAACCCACGCCCAGGCACAGTGTTTGACCCCCTAAATTTTCTTGACAGGCGCTGTGCGTGCTCCTCAAGTGCTCCTCCATTATTTTTTTTTAATGACAGCCGCAGTGAATAGCCCTATCAATATCTAATCTTTTAATGAGAGCCATCGCATTTGTGGGGAGGAAAGGGGATATATTTTGTTATTCGGACTCTGCCCTGATTGTAATTGACACTTACTGGAACACTTTAAGGAGCACAAGTTACCTGATAAAGTAGATCTAGGTCGCTTGTTGTTCTGCTATGAGAGTTCAGGTGTAGGTTGTTAGGGATGTCGCGGACTGTTCGCCGGCGAACTTGTTCGCGCGAACATCGGCTGTTCGCGTCCGCCGCAAGTTCGCGAACGTCGCGCGACGTTCGCCATTTTGGGTTCGCCTTACCTGGCGCTTTTTTTTCACCTCTTACCCCAGACCAGCAGATACATGGCAGCCAATCAGGAAGCTCTCCCTCCTGGACCACCCCCACACCCCCTGGACCACTCCCCTTCCATATATAAACTGAAGCCCTGCAGCGTTTTTTCATTCTGCCTGTGTGTGCTTGGAAGAGCTAGTGTAGGGAGAGAGCTGCTAGTGATTTCACTGATTTGAGGGACAGTTGATAGTAAGTTTGCTGGCTAGTAATCTACTTGATACTGCTCTGTATTGGAGGGACAGAAGTCTGCAGGGATTTGAGGGACATTTTAGGTTAGGTAGGTTTGCTGGCTAGTAATCTACCTTCTACTGCAGTGCTCTGTATGTAGCTGCCTGCTGTGGGCACTGATCTCTTCTGATCTCATCTGCTGACTGCTGTAATAACCCAATAGTCCTTGTAAGGACTGCTTTTATTTTCTTTTTTGTTGTTTTACTTTGCTACTTTAACAGCCAAGTGCTATTAGTCTAGCAGTGTTGGGGAGTGGGACTGGTGTGCTACTGTGCTGCTCCTAGTAGTTCAGCAGCACCAACCCGAGAATATTTTTTTTTTTAATATACATATAATTTTTTTTTTTATTTTACTTATCTTACTGTTCTTTAAGGTGTCCAGTGCTGTTTGCTGTTCTTCATAGTAGTGCACCAATAGTAGTGCACTTGCAGGCATTATTTGCCCAGTGGCCATCTAGCTGTGTGAGCTTGTTCACATTCTTTCTAAATATCAATAATAATACCGTCTCCAGAAACACCACCTGAGTGACGTTTTTCAAGCAGCAATAATATATTCCGTATCCACCACTACTGTAGTGTATACGTTGACCTTGTAGGCATTATTTGCCCAGTGTGTTCTTCATTTTCAAACCACTGCCACTTAGCTGTGTGAGCTTGTTCACATTCTGTCTAAATATCAATAATAATACCGTCTCCAGAAACACCACCTGAGTGACGTTTTTCAAGCAGCAATAATATATTCCGTATCCACCACTGCTGTAGTGTATACGTTGACCTTGTAGGCATTATTTGCCCAGTGTGTTCTTCATTTTCAAACCACTGCCACTTAGCTGTGTGAGCTTGTTCACATTCTGTCTAAATATCAATAATAATACCGTCTCCAGAAACACCACCTGAGTGACGTTTTTCAAGCAGCAATAATATATTCTGTATCCACCACTGCTGTAGTGTATACGTTGACCTTGTAGGCATTATTTGCCCAGTGTGTTCTTCATTTTCAAACCACTGCCACTTAGCTGTGTGAGCTTGTTCACATTCTGTCTAAATATCAATAATAATACCGTCTCCAGAAACACCACCTGAGTGACGTTTTTCAAGCAGCAATAATATATTCCGTATCCACCACTGCTGTAGTGTATACGTTGACCTTGTAGGCATTATTTGCCCAGTGTGTTCTTCATTTTCAAACCACTGCCATCTAGCTCTGTGAGCTTGTTCACATTCTGTCTAAATATCAATAATAATACCGTCTCCAGAAACACCACCCGAGTGACGTTTTTCAGGCAGCAATAATATATTCCGTATCCACTGCTGTAGTAGTGTATACGTTGACCTTGTAGGCCTTGTTTGCCCAGTGTGTTCTTCATCTTCATTTTCAAACAACTCCCATCTAGCTCTGTGAGCTTGTTCACATTTTGTCTAAATATCAATAATAATACCGTCTCTAGAAACACCACCCGAGTGACGTTTTTCAGGCAGCAATAATATATTCCGTATCCACTGCTGTAGTAGTGTATACGTTGACCTTGTAGGCCTTGTTTGCCCAGTGTGTTCTTCTTCTTCTTCATTTTCAAACCACTGCCACTTAGCTGTGTGAGCTTGTTCACATTCTGTCTAAATATCAATAATAATACCGTCTCTAGAAACACCACCCGAGTGACGTTTTTCAGGCAGCAATAATATATTCCGTATCCACTGCTGTAGTAGTGTATACGTTGACCTTGTAGGCCTTGTTTGCCCAGTGTGTTCTTCTTCTTCTTCATTTTCAAACCACTGCCACTTAGCTGTGTGAGCTTGTTCACATTCTGTCTAAATATCAATAATAATACCGTCTCTAGAAACACCACCCGAGTGACGTTTTTCAGGCAGCAATAATATATTCCGTATCCACTGCTGTAGTAGTGTATACGTTGACCTTGTAGGCCTTGTTTGCCCAGTGTGTTCTTCTTCTTCTTCATTTTCAAACAACTCCCATCTAGCTGTGTGAGCTTGTTCACATTTTGTCTAAATATCAATAATAATACCGTCTCTAGAAACACCACCCGAGTGACGTTTTTCAGGCAGCAATAATATATTCCGTATCCACTGCTGTAGTAGTGTATACGTTGACCTTGTAGGCCTTGTTTGCCCAGTGTGTTCTTCTTCTTCTTCATTTTCAAACAACTCCCATCTAGCTGTGTGAGCTTGTTCACATTTTGTCTAAATATCAATAATAATACCGTCTCTAGAAACACCACCCGAGTGACGTTTTTCAGGCAGCAATAATATATTCCGTATCCACTGCTGTAGTAGTGTATACGTTGACCTTGTAGGCCTTGTTTGCCCAGTGTGTTCTTCTTCTTCTTCATTTTCAAACAACTCCCATCTAGCTCTGTGAGCTTGTTCACATTTTGTCTAAATATCAATAATAATACCGTCTCCAGAAACACCACCTGAGTTGTTGTTGTTTTTGTTTTAAAAATAATGCCAGGCAAAGGCAGGCCGCCACGCAGAGGCACTAGGGGCCGTGCTGCTATGCTATCCTGTGGCCCTAGGAAATTGCCCAGTTTTAAAAAGGCAATGACCCTGAACTCCCAAAATGCTGAAGAGGTAGTTGACTGGCTTACACAGCACACCCCATCCTCTACCGTTTCTAACTTTACCACAACATCCTCATCCTCCACTGCTATGGGCACCCCACGTAACACTTCCTCCACCACCGGCGCCCCTTCTTCACTGGAGTCAGAGGAGTTATTTCACATGAGTTTCTTGAACTGAGTGATGCGCAACCATTATTGGCAGAAGAAGATGAAGGAGATGAGGACGTTACACCAGATTTAATTCTGGCAGAGAACACAACAGAGATGGACATAATGAGTGATGACGAGGAGGTGCCCGCTGCTGCTTCCTTCTGTGAGCTGTTAGAAGAAATTGATGCATCTGAGGAGAATGATGATGAGGAGATTGATGTTTTGTGGGTGCCCAGTAGAAGAGAGCAAGAGGAGGATAGTTCAGATGGAGAGACGGAGAGTCAGAGAGGCAGGAGGAGAATAAGACTTAGAAGAAGCAGGGAGGACAGCTCGCAGGGAACAGTAGGGCAACAACATGTATCGGCACCTGTGGTCAGCCGGCCAACGCACCCGCCATTGCCGCCAACTTCTACTTTTACCCCCAGATTGCCAGCCTCAAAAAGGTCAGCAGTGTGGGATTTTTTTAATGTGTGTGCCTCTGACAAAAGCGTTGTAATTTGCAATGAGTGCAGTCAGAAACTGAGTCTTGGGAAGCCCAACAGCCACATAGGTACAACTTCTATGCGAAGGCACATGAACGGCAAGCACAAAGCACTTTGGGAGCAACACCTCAAAGGCAACAGGCAAACTAAAAGCCACCCTCCTTCTGGTCCAGCATCTTACTGCTCTACCTCTGCTGTCCTTGACCCGTCTGAACCACCCTCCACTCCGCCTTCCACCTTGACCACCAGTTCCCATTCCCAGTCATCTGCCCCCAGCCAAGTTTCTGTGAGGGCCATGTTTGAGCGTAAGAAGCCAATGTCTGCGAGTCACCCCCTTGCCCGGCGTCTGACAGCTGGCTTGTCTGCACTCTTAGCCCGCCAGCTTTTACCATACCAGCTGGTGGACTCTGAGGCCTTCCGCAAATTTGTAGCAATTGGGACACCGCAGTGGAAGGTACCCAGCCGCAATTTTTTTTCAAAAAAGGGAATACCACACCTGTACCACCATGTGCAGAGCCAAGTCACCGCATCTCTGTCACTTAGTGTTGGGCCAAAGGTCCATATGACTACTGACGCATGGTCCTCCAAGCATGGTCAGGGCAGGTATGTCACCTACACTGCCCACTGGGTGAACTTGGTCATGGCTGGGAAGCAGGAAATGTGTGGCTCAACAACGACAGTGGAGTTGGTGTCACCGCCACGGATTGCACGCGGTTCTGCCACCACCTCTACTCCTCCTTCGCTCTCTACCTCGTCTTCTTCCTCTTCTTCGTCCTCTGCTGCTGGGTCCTCCTCCTCCTCCACACCTGTGCACCCCCAGCTCCCCCTAGGCTATTCGACGTGCCAGGTATGCCGTTGTCATGCTGTCTTGGGGATGACGTGCCTGGAAAGCAAAAACCATACCGAATCTGTACTCCTGTCATCTCTGCAGTCACAGGCCGATCGGTGGCTGACCCCACACCAACTGAAGATCGGAAAAGTGGTGTGTGACAATGGAAGCAATCTGTTGGCAGCACTGAGACTGGGCAATTTAACACATGTGCCCTGCATGGCACATGTTCTGAATTTAATAGTACAACGTTTTGTCTCAAAGTACCCAGGATTCCAGGACGTTCTCAGGCAGTCCAGGAAGGTGTCGGCCCATTTCAGACGTTCCTATACAGCCATGGCACGCCTTGCTGACATTCAGCAGCGGTACAACATGCCAGTCAGGCGTTTGATTTGCGACAGCCAGACTCGCTGGAATTCAACGCTCCTCATGTTGGAACGTCTGCTGCAACAACAAAGAGCCGTCAACGAATACCTGTTTGAACTGGGTGGTAGGACTGGATCTGCAGAGCTGGGGATTTTTTTCCCCCGTTACTGGGTGCTTATGCGCGATGCCTGCAGGCTCATGCGCCCTTTTGAAGAGGTTACAAATATGGTCAGTCGCACCGAAGGCACCATCAGCGACCTAATACCCTTTGCTTTCTTCCTGGAGCGTGCCGTGCGACGAGTGACAGATGAGGCTGTAGACCAGCGTGACGAGGAGCAGGAAGCGCACGATTTCTGGTCGGAATCACCAGAACGAACCCAGGCACCTGCTGCAACGCAGGGAGAGGTGTCAGAAGTGGAGTCAGAGGAGGAAGGTGGCTTTGTGGAGGAGGAGGACCAACAGGAGCAGGCTTCCCAGGGGGCTGGTGGTGACCTTTTGGGGACCCCTGGTCTTGTACGTGGCTGGGGGGAGGAGACCGTGGATGATGCAGTCCTTGATAACGAGGAAGCGGAGATGGATACCTCTGCATCCAACCTTGTGAGAATGGGGTCTTTCATGCTGTCATGCCTGTTGAAGGACCCCCGTATCAAGAGGCTTAAGGAGAAGGACCTGTACTGGGTCGCGACTCTACTAGACCCTCGGTACAAGCATAAAGTGGCAGAAATGTTACCAACATACCACAAGTCTGAAAGGATGCTGCATTTACAAACCAGCCTGCAAAACATGTTGTACAATGCTTTTAAGGGTGATGTCACTTCAGGAACTCATCAACATTCCAGGGGCAGAGGTGCCAGTAATCCTGCCACGAGCGCACCTGCAAGGACAAAGCACTTTGGCCACTCTGTAACGTCAGACATGCAAATGTTTTTTTGTCCAAGGCAGCGGCAGAACCCTTCTGGATCCACCCTCAAAGAACGCCTCGACCGGCAGGTAGCGGACTACCTGGCATTAACTGCAGATATCGACACTCTGAGGAGCGATGAACCCCTGGACTACTGGGTGCGCAGGCTTGATCTGTGGCCAGAGCTGTCACAATTTGCCATGAACCTCTTGTCTTGCCCCGCCTCAAGTGTCCTCTCAGAAAGGACCTTCAGTGCAGCAGGAGGGATTGTAACTGAGAAGAGAACTCGCCTAGGTCACAAAAGTGTGGATTACCTGACCTTTATTAAAATGAATGAGGGGTGGATCTCGGAGGGTTACTGCACGCCGGAAGACTTGTTCTGAGTTTCTGATTCTGACTCCCCATGCAGCTGTCCTTCTCTGCACGCCTCATGACTCCACATACAGCTGTCCTTTAGCGTCCTCCTCCCTCCACCACCGTTACAAACTAGGGTGCAAACCCTACTGGTTTAATTTGAATCCAGGTAAATCCTGAGTTTTTCTGGCCTCTGTGCTTCAGTGGCTGCGACCAAAAAAAACAGAATATTTTCAGCATTTATATGGCATATTTTTTCTGGCCTCTGTGCTTCAGTGGCTGCGACCAAAAAAAACAGAATATTTTCAGCATTTATATGGCATATTTTTCCTGGCCTCTGTGCTTCAGTGGCTGCGACCAAAAAAATGGAATATTTTCAGCATTTATATGGCATATTTTTTCTGGCCTCTGTGCTTCAGTGGCTGCGACTAAAAAAAACAGAATATTTTCAGCATTTATATGGCATATTTTTCCTGGCCTCTGTGCTTCAGTGGCTGCGACCAAAAAAATTGAATATTTTCAGCATTTATATGGCATATTTTTTCTGGCCTCTGTGCTTCAGTGGCTGCGACTAAAAAAAACAGAATATTTTCAGCATTTATATGGCATATTTTTCCTGGCCTCTGTGCTTCAGTGGCTGCGACCAAAAAAATTTAATATTTTCAGCATTTATATGGCATATTTTTTCTGGCCTCTGTGCTTCAGTGTCTGCGACAAATTTTTTTTATATTGTTAGCATTTATATGGCATATTTTTCCTGGCCTCTGTGCTGCAGTGGCTGCGACCAAAAAAAAATTAATATTGTTTGCATTTATATGGCATATTTTTTCTGGCCTCTGTGCTGCAGTGGCTGCGACAAAAAAAAATTAATATTGTTTGCATTTATATGGCATATTTTTTCTGGCCTCGGTGCTGCAGTGGCTGCCACAAAAAAAAATTAATATTTTCAGCATTTATATGGCATATTGTTTCTGGACTTCTGGTTCAGTGGCTGCGACAAAAAAAACATAATTTTTCAGGAAAGTACACATGCCTAATTTTTCAGGGTTCTGCAACAGTGGCAAAATCGCATCTTTTATGGTCACCGCAGGTGATCAATAAAGTAGACCAAAACTGGGCCCACACTGCAGAATCAGTGTTTTTTTGGTTCGCTTCACTGTACATTGAATTACCTCTGCCTGACCGTGCACGTGCGCACAAGCACGGTGACTGCTAAACACACCACTACAGAAATATTGCCACCAACAGGACGAACATCCTGGAGGTGACAAGCAACTAGTAATTAAAAACTATTATTTGCTCACTTGACGGTATCATTCATTAAAGCTCTTTGCGTCTTTTTGCGTTGCAGTAAGCACCGCGTTTCGTCTTTGCGTGTGAACAGGCTGTAACTTTTACACGACTTGATTGGCATGTAGACGCCGGACGTTTTAAAGCATTTTATTACACAGGTTTAGAAATGTAGTGTGATTTCTGCCCAGCACAAAACGCAGCGCTGTGTCAACAATGGATTTTTTAGAAACATTTTTGCCCTTGATCCCCCTCTGGCATGGCACTGTCCAGGTCGTTGCACCCTTTAAACAACTTTAAAATCATTTTTCTGGCCAGAAATGTCTTTTCTAGCTTTTAAAATTCGCCTTCCCATTGAAGTCTATGGGGTTCGCGACGTTCGCGAACCGTTCGCATTTTTGACGCAAGTTCGCGAATATGTTCGCGAACTTTTTTTCCGACGTTCGCTACATCCCTATAGGTTGTATACAGGCAACTGGGATTATCAACGTGATTAGAAGCTTTGGGGCAAATTTACTAAAGGGCGAAGTGAAAATTTGCCAGAGTGTCGTCATTTCGGGACTTCGCCGATTTACTAGCTGGAGAAAATTCACTAGCAAAGGAGACAGACTCTAGCGCTACTTTGCACTCTAACGCCAGTCGAATTTTCGCTCTGGCGAATGGACGTAACTACTCAAATTCACTAAGATGCGGATTTTAATGAACGTTACCTCTTGCGCCAGACATGCCTTCGCCACCTCAGACCAGGCGATGTGCAATAGAGTAGGCAGGAGTTCCTCAAACAAAGTTGAAAATTTTTCTAAGTCTCAAAAAACGCTGGCGACTTTTACTTTTTTTTTTGGGTTCCCTCCTTCTCCCCTACATTTCCTAAATGCACATAAACTATACAGTGGGCACATGTGTAGGGCAATATAAAAACTCTATTTTATTTTATTAAGGTTCCCTGGGCTTGTGTAGTGTAATGTACGTCCATTGTAGTTTAACTTCACGCCGTATGCTAATTAGGCATCACTTTGAACTTCTTATCATATTATAGCTAGCGCAACTTCGTAAGTGTTCGGAACCCTGGACGCAATTTTGGATTTTTATGAATTAGCGTTGTCCTTGCAAAGTGTTGCGATGTCAGCGAAGCCGTCGCAAGTGCATTTTCGGAGGTAAGTAAATTTGCCCTTGTTCTAGAATCTGGACGATCTAGACACCCTTGTAATATAAAAATGCGCGCGACGCTCTCAGGCTGAACTGTCGGCTCAAAAAATCACAATTCCACCCGCCTCCTCCTATCTATGTAAACTCCTCCAGGAACTGTGCTACAGATCATCATTTCTCCAATGAAATCTGATACAGGGTGCTTTATTTCCCTCCGCACCCAACACAATCCGCCGGTCTGATTTAGTTCCGTATGGTTTAATTAAGACAACGTTAATCCAGCAGGGGCAGTCTAGTATGAGGCTGAATATAGCAGTGATCGGTACCGGGGCAGCGCCTCAGTTCATATACTTCCTGTGCAGAGCTTCAAGCCGGTGTTTTATGTTACTGTGCACGCGCGAAAACTCGTGAATATAAATATTACGACTTAACTCCTAGCTGCTCATTCAAAACCACTGCTCCTCGCTCTCCCTTCCGTTCTAGTATTACGTTTCCAATACGTCAGCTTCTCAGATGCCATTGGTTCTGGGCGTGGCAAAGTAAATGATCTCTTCCGCATGTGAAGTAGAGTTTTCATACCGAAATAGTGCACTGAAGGTAAGTTGCACGTAAATAGTTATATGGCGTTTCAGCTGGCACGATTCCTTTAGTTATAAACACACGGTGGTACTTCTATCGTTTAATTTCTTTTATCAGATATTTTGTATCACACCCTCCGAGGAATTACCAGCCCTGTATGCAATCTACATCTCCATACTGACACGTCTGGATTATAAAAATCTGCAATGTGCAGGGTTATGCTATAATCTTTGTAACCGCTAAAATATTAATTCATAATCATAAAGCTCACGTTTTAAAAAAGTTAATGTTGACCTAATTAATACAAATAACACCAAATCAGAAAATGTGAACAAGGCAAAGCTGGGTGACATTTGGCAGCTCTGAGCTATCACGTCCCGTAGTAACCTAAGGATATTCTGTAAGAGGATGTCCTAAAATGCGTTCCGTAGTTGGGAACTTACAGTTCTTCCTAAGTGTTACCTGGTTCCATCAGAAGCTGCAGCCACAGTTTTTACAAACAAAGACAATATAACATATGTGTCCATAGTTTCATTTAAATAGCGTAACTAACTTGTCATATGTTTCATAATTCCAGCATTATTTGAACAGCTCATACAGGGCATATATTTATAACATTTTAACTTGGAATGCATATATATTATACATAGGAACGGGGCAAATTATGGGTGCAGATCAAATGTTGCCTGACATTGGTGCAATTGACTAATAAAGTAAATGAGCCACGGTTTTCGCCTCATCCATATAAAATTGGACACATGGGGGGAAATTTACTAAAGGGGGAATGTTCGGCCTCGGAAGGCTCTGCCACACTTCAAAACTTTGTTAGCGCTGAGCTCTTTCGTTAGCAAATTGTCCTCTACGTCTGTTAGTAAATTGAAAATGTCCCTGCTGATGGTCTGTTTGGCGAATTTTCACTACTGAGGCCACTTTGCCCTTTAATAAAACTGCCCCATTAAATTTAGATCTTGGCCTAGGTGAAAATTACTTTCATCAAATGTGTTGGTTAGGCAGTAGTGATAAAGAGTAAACATGTTGGGACACTGTATACAATGTAAATGAGAATGGGATAATTTGCACACCATTACCCCTTTCCCCTTTCAATGGCAGCCATATACAGAAACATAATTTATTTTATGGATGAAAACCATAAATAAAGATACCCCCATCTATTATTAAATCTGTAATTTCACCAACTGCTAAATTAACACATTTACCCATATTTATGAGCGGTAACGCAACAAAAAGTATACTCACCCCAGACAGTCATATACTTTTGGAAAGTACGTTTTGCCCCAAATCCAAGATTATTTAGGATTACCCAAAGGCACATACAGGTGTGGGACCTGTTATCCAGATTGCTCGGGACCTGTTCTTTTCTGGATAACTGATCTTTCCGTAGTTTGTATCTTCATACCATACAAGTTTACTAGAAAATCATGTAAATATTAATGGGAAACTCCACAAAACATAACTTAAGCTTTTTGAAAAGTAAACATAATTTCAAGCAACTTCGCAATATACATCAATTAAAAAATATGCAGACTTTTCATGATATTAAATGGTGTCGAACAGTTCCCTAAGCCTAGCCCCCTAATCTCCTGCTCATCTGTCTGACTACTTTGCTGAGCTGGCTGGCTACAGTTACTTTGTATCAGCAGCCATCTGTCCTTAGCCTGCATCCTCCAAACCCACAAACGTGAGGAATGGAACATCATAGTGCAATGCATTGTGGGTTATGTAGTTCCTGCATGCTGTTTGTAAGCTGTGGAGAAGTTGTTACAATTTGTATCATCAGTGTTTAGTCCCTCCTTCCCTGCCAGGATTTCAAGTGATGCAGAAAGATAAAAACAGCTGGATTTCAGCATAGAAAATAGCATTTATTTATACTTTTTGAAGAAACAGGTAACTGTGATGGATATATTAGGGGTTTCTGTGGTATGTGGGCCTCTTCTTCAAATTTTGGCTCGGAAGCCGGAGTTCCCCTGTATATAAACCCAATAGCTGATTATACTTCCAATAAGGATTAATTATATTTTAGTTTTGGTCAGGTATACTGTACTGTTTTACTTTTACTAGGAAAGCACCGAATCCACTATTTTGAATTCGGCCAACCCCCCGAATCCTTTGCGAAAGATTAGGCCGAATACCGAACCGAATCCTAATTTGTATATGCAAATTAGGGGTGGGAAAGGAAAAACATTTTTTACTTCCTTGTTTTGTGAAAAAAGTCAGAAGATTTCCCTCCCTGACCCTAATTTGCATATGCATTGGATTTCGGTTCGGCCGGACAGAAGGATTCAGCCAAATGAGAATTGTGGCTGAATCCCGAACTGAATCCTGGGGGGGGGGCTGATTTTTAGTTTACCTAGGAAAACTATACATTGTTTTTTTCAGGAGAACTTTATCTTTCTAAATCTTCTGGAACAATATTTAAAGATCTAAATACCACAAAAAGTTTTTGATAAACAAGATGCTGTGTAGCCATGGGACAGCCATTCAAGACTCAGGTTACATAGCAGAAAACAGATGCACTCTGCAGAATACCATTGTATTACTCTACAGAGCTTATCCGTTATCGGATCTTGTGCCTTTTCTCCTTTTTCATCTTAAATGGCTGCTCCCAAGGCTACAAACAGCATATTCATATAAACTATAGTAGACTTTCTAACATAAACAAATAACTTTTACCAATGCAGGGCAACAATATATATTTTTATTGCTTTAAAACACGTTTATGTTTTGTTGTTACTGTTCCTTTAAATGCTCCCTCAGGACCAGTATAACAAGAAAATTATTTGTTATGATACAGTCATGTGAGAGTTAGAAAAACAGGCCAAGGTATCATAAAACATTTCTGCACCAAAATCAAATAAGGTCTTGAATCACCCATGTGTAAAGAGGTCACAGCCTGCGATGCCCTGCTCCAAGCCCTGGCTGATAAAAGCCATTTCATGTGGAGGGGTGAAAACTCATAGATGGGGGCTTTCAATCGAGTCCAAACAGGGCTATGTTTGGCTCTCAGTATCATCATCATCATCATTTATTTATATAGCGCTCAGTATAACAGCTGGGAATATCTGGGCAGGGACAAGTCACACTATTGTTGTTTAGTAACATAGTAAGTTAGGTTGAAAAAAGACACACGTCCATCAAGTTCAAGCTTTTAACTTTTTTTTTTTAACCTGCCTAACTGTCAGTTGATCCAGAGGAAGGCAAAAAACCTCATCTGAAGCCTCTCCAATTTGCCTCAGAGGGGGAAAAAATTCCTTCCTGACTCCAAAATGGCAATTGGACCAGTCCCTGGAGCAACTTGTACTATGAGCTATATTTTATAACCCTATAGTACACAAAAGCCATGAATATCTTGTAAATTATATCCTTATAAACTTCGCAATATACATCAATTAAAAAATTAAATTTTTTTGTAATTTCTGTCACATGACTCACTGAAACTTGTGTATTATAATAAATAAAGTACCCCCAGTTGCAAAATATGAGGATATTATAAGTTACCGAGGAGTTCCATGACCTGTATAAAAACACTCGGCCTTCGGCCTCGTGTTTTTATATGGTCATGAAACTCCTCGGTAACTTATAATATCCTTATATTTTACAAGAGGGGGTACTTTATTCACTATGTATTCCCTCACTTGCAAAGAAGCCATCCAACCCCTTCTTAAAGCTATCTAATGTATCAACCAGTACAACTGATTCAGGGAGAGAATTCCACATCTTCACAGCTCTCACTGTAAGAAACCCCTTCCAAATATTTAGGCGGAACCTCTTTTCTTCTAATTGGAATGGGTGACCTTGTGTCAGCTGGAAAGACCTACTGGTAAATAAAGCATTAGAGAGATTATTATATGATCCCCTTATATATTTATACATAGTTCTCATATCACCACTTAAGCACCTCCTCTCCAGCATGAACATCCCCAATTTGGCCAGTCTTCCTTTATAGCTAAGATTTTCCATACCTTTTACCAGCTTATCTTGCCCTTCTCTGGACCTTCTCTAATACAATAATGTCCTGTTATGCTGTATAGCATATTCTAGATGGGGCCTTACCAGTGCTCTATAAAGTGGAAGAATGACTGCTTCCTGCCATGAATCAATGGCCCTTTTAATACAGCTCAAGGCCTTATTTGCCCTTGATGCTGCTGACTTGCATTGCTTGCTACAGCCAATTTTATCATGAATTTCAGTCCAGTCTCTACTCACAGGAAGTTGTAAAAAAAACTCCATCTTTGTCCTGCTAGACCATGCCCCCTTGCATTTCAGAGGGAGAGGAGAGTGTCCATTTGCCTGATACCCTGAACTAATTGATAAATAGCTCTTTTGACTAATCCTTGGATTTACTTAGGAAGATCCATTTCCATGGGGAGTATATCCAGTTTGTTTCCAGTTGCCTCCAGGACCAGGAAATTGTATATTCAGAACTAAGTATAGGTTTAGCATGTTTTTCCTTTTTATTTTATAAACTGTATTTTTAATGCATGTCTCCTTTTGTAAAATCTATGTTAATGTACACTGTTATACCTTTTATGATATTACATTTTTTATATTATTTTAAATATGAATTAATTTAATTATATTAAAATAGTAATATTTACATTTATAAGCTTGTCTTTAATGCTCTAGCCCACAAGCGTGTTTGTTGTATAACAAATGAAGGTATCTCTCCTGAGATTGGTGGCAGCAAGATTGTGGGTGTTGGTTGGTCTTTGGGGTGCTTCTATGTTAGTCTAACCTGTGTGTGAGCGACTAAGTTAATGATCCCTGAAGCCTAAAGTCATGTGCAGCTGGAAGTGCCATAACCCGTGAAAGTATTGTATCTGTATATTATTATTATTATTAATAACAACATATATTTTTAGAGTGCCAACATATTGCACGGTGCTGAATATGATTTTAATTATAATTTACTGTTATCCTGCAGTGGTAAAAAATGTGTATTTGCTTTCTAAACACTGCTATTTATATGAACATGCTGCTGTTTAGTCATGGGGAAAGTTATTCAAGTTGGATGGGTTAAAAAGACTTGTTACATAATGCAATTTATTAAAAATATAAACTGTGCAAGATAAAATTGTTTTAGCTTTTACACAGGGATTTAATAACATTCATGGGTCTCTATAGGACTAGTATAAACCCTTTTTATATAAATTATGATGCTTGTGGCCTAAAAATAGTGAAACAAGCTTTAAATGTAAAAACATTTCACTTTTTGACATTTCTGGTCTGTCAACTAGGGCAGATAAATGGAATGGCTTTAAAGGGGACCTATCACCCTAATAAATAATTCCAAATTATTTTTTATCATGTTAGTTGAGAAAAATATAACTTACACTACATTTATTGTTTAAATTGTATTTCCTTCAGTCTTTGAATTACACAATCACAGCACACAGGCAGGAGCCATTTTGTGGACACTGTTATTAAGACAAGTTGTGTATCACCCCCAAAATCTTGTGTATGTGCCCAAATGGGGGACGTAATGCCCATGCGCAGTGCCCTACACAATTATAGAGTGGGAGGAGGGAAGGGGGAATGTGGAGAGTGCAGTGACATCTAGGAAGTGCTGAATGGAAAGTGAAAGTAATTGACAGGCATAGAGGTGGGGCAGGTAATATTTGATTGACAGCTCAGATATTTAAACGCCTTTATAACAGGTATGGATGCTTTAATGAAAATAACAATTTGGGTTCTTTGTTTAATTTGCAAACAACTTTTGTTATACAGCTTTTTATGTGTAGGTGACAGGTCCACTTTAAAGCTACTAACCATATAGACATTTCTGTACAGAGCTATGGCTTGGGAAAACAAGTAGAGTCACCTCGCACACCCTGGCTGTCCGAATTTTTTTCAAAACCTGGTGCTCGATGAAGGAGGTATTGGCAGCCTCCACAACAGACAGAGAAGTAGAAAATCACCGGCACAACAGGATATTTCTAGCAGGGAAACCCTTGCTCGTTTATTTGCGGATGCAATGTTTCGGGCGTACCCCTTTGTCAAGCATACCGGTAATTAGTGCTAATAGTATTTAAAGGCTTAACAATTACGTGATTAACAAACGTGATTACATAATTAGTAAAAATTGCATAATTAATTACTAAGCAAACAAGGCCATAGATACATAATTCAGCAAGGCGAACGTGCAAAAATTGTCCAGTATAACCATCAGAAAAACTGGTTAAAAACACCAAGGATTGTCCTGTATTATATAAATGTAAAAAGTTTAAAAAATATAAAGAATTGTGAAAAAATGTTTTCCCTCTTTTTCATTTCTGTTCCAAGAGTGTCCTTCCAGTGGTAATCCGTGTGAATGATTCAGGTAATAAAGGGTTAAAAATACAAAAAAATCCAGTGTATAAGAAACGGTGTGACAACATTAAAATTATCAGTACAAAAATATATTCAAGTTTAAAAAAATGTAACTATTCTGTGACCACTTTTCATAGTATCAAACCATTTTAACTAGTACATAGTAACAATGTTGCATAATCATGCATCAGTTAGATTTCTATCTTACCCTACACGTATGAAGAGGAAAATCTTTCCCTGACACATATCAACAAAATCTTTATCTAAAAGAGAGAAGTACAAGGGGTTAATACTGGTAAAAATTACAAAAAATAACTTATATTAAATTCCTCATTTAACCCTTTTGCATGGCATGATTGCAAAAGCCAAATCCAGTAACATTCTCTCTGGAGTAGTAATTTCTTTTTATCCATGCCAGGTTTGGGAAAAACTTTTTCTAAAATCTGCCAGCGAAGTTGTGAAAGTTGATGTTTATGTGAATGAAAATGTTTGGCTAGTAATGTTTCACTTCTTAACTTTTCTTTTGGCTTTTCTGTCACTTTCATGTCTGGAGTCTCCAAATTTGCAGGTGGTGATTGGAAGTTGCGAATTACCGATTTATGCGCATTTAACCTTAGCTTTATGGCCCTGCTTGTTTGTCCAATATACAACAAACAAATTTAATGCTGTACACTACGTCCTTAGTATCACATGTGCAATATCCATGTATTGTGTGTTTAGTACCTTGATGTGGATGTATTACATAAGCCCCTGGGATAATGGCATTACAATGACCGCAATTCCTACAAGGGTAGGTGCCTTTACTTTGTGTCCCCAAAACTGTACGAGCCCCTTTCTGTACCATAGGTTTTTTCTTTATAAGTTCTTCTATATTTCGACCTGTAGGAAAAGAGGGGTGGTGACCCAAAAAGATGTACGTATTTCTGGTCTGTGCTCAAAATATTCCAATGTTTTAGAATAATATTCTTAAAAACCTTGGAATTGGTGTCAAAGGGAGTTATGAAAGGCATTCTGTGGGATTTGGGCTTGTCTTTTGATTTCCGAATAAGGGCCTCATCTCTATGAATTGATTCCACCTTCCTTTTTAATATCCATGAGTGTCGATTGGTTGTATCCTTTATCCACAAATCTCTGTACCATATTTAGAGATTCTGATTCAAATTGATCAGGTGTGGACGTAATACGTTTTACACGCATTAGCTGGCTCCTGGGTAGTCCCTTAAAGAGACCTGGGGGATGGAAACTAGTAGGTTTAAGTAAATTGTTTCTATTGGTGGGTTGGCACCCGCGTATGCCAACATATTTATGGATAATTTTGAAAAAACCCATATTTTTTCAAATCCTGACTTTAATCAGTGTATTCATCAATATATGCGATATGTCGATGATACGTTCTTTGTGTGGACGGGGTCTCTATATATGTTAAAATAATTTGTTGATTATTTGAATAGTGTCCATCCGACCATTAAATTTACCTTTGAGTCTGATCCAGAAAAATTACATTTTCTGGACGTTAATATCCTGGTGGAGGCACACCGCTGGTTACCTCATTATAGAGTAAACCCACCGATAGAAACAATTTACTTAAACCTACTAGTTTCCATATATTTTTGTAGTGATAATTTTAATGTTGTCACATCGTTTCTTATACACTGGATTTTTAGTATTTTTAATCCTTTATTACTTGAATCATTCACACGGATTACCACTGGAAGGACACTCTTGGAACAGAAATGAAAAAGAGGGAAAATTTTTTTCACAATTCTTTATATTTTTTAAACTTTTTACATTTATATGATACGGGACAATCCTTGGTGTTTTTAACCAGTTTTTCTGATGGTTATACTGGACAATTTTTGCACGTTCGCCTTGTTGAATTATGTATCTATGGCCTTGTTTGCTTAGTAATTAATTATGCAATTTTTACTATCTATGTAATCATGTTTGTTAATCACGTTATTGTTAAGCCTTTAAATACTAATTACCGGTATGCTTGACAAAGGGGTACGCCCCGAAACGTTGCATCCGCAAATAAACAAGCAAGGGTTTCCCTGCTAGAAATATCCTGTTGTGCCGGTGATTTTCTACTTCTCAGAGCTATGGCTTAACACTTAGCTTGCTGGAACATATCTATGGTATGCTGGCAGGCAAAGGCTAAGATAGGCTGTTTTCAAGAGCTGCTAGTGTTGAGAGTGAAGACAGATGGCAACATTGGGCAGCGGGCCAAGGGCCAAGTTCAGTCCTCTAGTACTGATACAAATATCTTTCTGCTGTCCTCTGTAAGAAAGACATGCACGCTTTACTAACGTTCATTTTTTGCCACTGTTTTGCACACTTTTTGCTTTTCTTGTGGCATCCAGTCATATATAAGAATATGCAAATAACTCAGAATGGTAGAGGCATGTGCTATATCATTTGTTGCCTGAGTTTATTCAGTTTGCTGCAATTCTGCATTAATTTAGCTTGATATGGAGTTTGACTTCAAATCTGGGTGATGTCACAGTCCTTTTCCTTCTGTAGCCAAACACCACAACTTCGTGGCACAGGGCTATGCACACTCATTGTACCAAAAGCCGCACTGCATTCCCCCTTTTCCCCTGAGACCTCCTTCCAACCTTCAACAAAAAAAAAACAATTGCACCACTCTATTGTCCTCCACCTTGTTACATAGTTGCATTTCTTTTGCTGTGAAAGACAGTTCAGGCAGAACATGCAGTGGGTCTCTACATGGGAATTCTATATTTCAGAATACAAACATATCTAAGTTTTCAGGCAAGTTTTATTAATGTAATAAAAACACTAACTTTAGCAAAGCTTTTCAGTTTCATTTTGGTCATGGTATTAAAACAACATTCTGCCAGAAACAGATACAGGACTGGAATCAGCCTTGTATAAAGGGGTCACAACCTTTGATGCCCTGCTGATAGAGCCATGTGGGGGAGTGAAAGCCCACACAGGGACAACTTAGACTTCACATCAAGACCCATAATAGGTTTATGGGTTTAATACAATATTAACTGTTGAATGAGCCCAAACATAACTAGGTTTTACACTCAGTTTATTAGATGGGAATATCTGGGCAGTGGCAGGTAACAAAGCATTGATGTTGGGGAATGATGAAATAAGTGGGAATATTTGTGACCAATGAATATTACAATAGCATGGCCATTTTACATTTTTTGGGGACCAGGAAAAATATATGTAAAATCCAGGAAAATGTATCCAGGACCAGGAAATTCTTTCTCTTTGGTGAGAATATAGGTTTTCTATGTTTCCCCTTCCTTTTTCCATGGCCTTTTTGTACCATACTTTTGTACATATGTACTGTTATGTTATACCTTTTATAATATTAAATATGAAATTTAATAAGTTTTGTCTTTGATGGTCTAAAACAGTGATCCCCAACCAGTAGCTCGTGAGCAACAGGTTGCTTTCCAACCCTTTGGATGTTGCTCTCAGTGGCCTCAAAGCAGGTGCTTATTTTTTAATTCCAGGCTTGGAAGAAAGTTTTAATTGCATAAAAACTAAGTATACTGCCAAGTAGTAGACTCCTGTAGGCTGCCAGTTCACATAGGGGCTACCAAATGGCTAATCACAGCCCTTAATGGCCCGCAAGGGACTTTTTCAAGTTTGTGTTGCACCCCAACTCTTTTTACATTTGAATGTGTCTCACAGGTGAGAAAGGTTGGTGACCTCTGGTCTAAAAGGACCCTAGCTTGAAAGTAACTGTGTGCCTTAGCCATCTGTTGGTGTTGATTAACCAAGTGACAACTGGTAGGAAGAATGTGTCTGTCAATTACATAAACCCTTTTACTGCTAGAGTGCCTGGCATCTCTCATCTCCAGTGTGTGAGGGGTGGTAGCTAGTGTTTTATGAATTTTGTGGGTGTTGGGTGGTCTTTGGGGTGCTGTTATGCTAGTCTAACTTGTGTGCAAGGTGAGTGAGCGACTGAGCTTATGGCCCTTGATAGTCACACCTAAGGGCCTAGAAGCCTAGAATTTTTCTGGTCATATTTTAAAGGTGGAAAAATCTGAATTTTTAAAGGAGAAAGAAAACTGCTAATAGCTGAAAATCCAAATCCAAAAATACTCCTGTCGAAGTCATGTAAAAGTCAATTGCAGATGGTTCCTTTAACAATTGGAAGATATTTTTTGCCTTCATGATTCTCTATAGTTTTTAATTAAAAAAATAAGAAAAATACAAGTTTTAATAAATATATAAAAATTTGTTATTGGCGTGTTCAGGAGAAATAGAACTTTCCAAATCTCATCTGTGTTCTCATGCATAAAATAAATTGTGTTTCTGATATATGTGTTTGTATTATGGGAAATCTGTTTATTTTTTTTTTGTGGTGCTCAGTTGCAGAACCCCAGGCCGGTGCAGTTTTCTGCTGATAGGATCACCAGCCTGGGGTGTCAGGTAAATACAATCACTTGGGGGTGCCTAACTTTTGGCACCCCAAGTATAAATTGCCTTTCCTACTCCTTTGATGAACAAATAAAAGTGGACATAATACAGAACCCTATGGGACCCACTAAGAACCCTACTTCAAGTAGAGATTGTAGCATTGACAACCACCCTCTTTACATGACCCTGTACCCAGCTTCCTATCCATGTACAACCAACATCACAAAGACCAACAGACCTTATTTCAGAAAACAGTCATTTGAGGGGCATTGTATTGAAGCTTTGGCAAAATTCAAATAGATCATATCTACTGCAAGTCCACTGTCCAACTTGTAACTAACCTCCTCATCATGAAAAGCAATGAAATTTGTCTGACATGACCCATCCTTCATAAAGCCATGCTGTTATACTAATCATAAAGCTATTCACCAGAACATAATTTTGAATGTTAACACAAATTAGTATTATAGTTTGAATGCTTTTATTTTTATGTATTTAGAAGTTTTATATCTTGTTACTGAAGAAAATGAGAATTACAAAGAAATTCATATTAATGATATGATGTCTTTTTTTCTAGGTATCTGGCCTTCTAATGGCAGCTAAAGACGAGCAAGAGTCAGACCAATTGCAAAAATCTGATGGTGAGATATTGTTACGGTACTGCTGTGTACTTTTACAATCTAGGATAAAGAAAAGTTTGTGAACCTCTAGGCTATTCAACTTTTTCGAAAGCTAATTGTAGCTTGTGTGTCAGTCTGTCAGATTGGAGCAGGGGATAGTTGTTTAATGGGTTAAAGAAAGGGTTGGATAACTTTTTACCAAATACAGGGGGATTTAAAGAAGCTCTTAGTACAAAGCTGATCCAGGAATGGTCCAAGTACAACGTTAAAGCCAGAAAGGAATCCTCCTGGAATCTACCATTGCTTATACTTTTTGTAGATGGGTATCCCAGTTGGTACAAAAAGTGAAAACATCACCTGGGTATACAGAGGCATATTTACTATGGAGTTTGAAAAATTATTCTCTGAAATTAATGTAGTTTTCTCTTTATTGCTGTCCCTAAAGGAACAGTAACATCAAAAAATTAAAGTGGTTTCCCCTCTATGGACATCCTTAGAAAATTGGTTTGTGACCCCACATACAGCAGATGCCTTACTCTGGACACAGGCGAACTAGAGACCATTTATCACTAGCCCCACTTTGCGACATACTTTAAGTATCTGGGATACTTAAGCACAATCCTATACACTATTCTCCTTACACCATGGTAACCCAGTTTTTTCATAACCCTCAATTTATCAATTGTGGGTTGCTTGTGAGAAACTTACTTCCTGCAAGATGTCCAGCCACCCTAGACTACTTATGAGAGGTCCATAATCCTCCGGAAGCAGAAGATTTCCGAGCATATCAATTATTCCACTTTTTTACACAATGTTGGTACCAATGTAATCCAGATACTACAGACCTGACCTTTACTGAGAAATGGTGTGTTGATGGGGTTACACCTCTGAGATATATCACATTTCTATATAGATACATTAACTCCCCTAAACCATTACTAGACCTACATTATATACAGATGTAGGAGAATGAACTGGGGAAAACGTTAACAACAGAGACAGAATGGAGTAAACTATGGGATAACCGAAGGAGAAGTTCCAATAACAAAATATTACTTGAATCAGACTATAATGTTCTTTTTTCGTTGGTACCATATATACTCGAGTATAAGCCGAGTTTTTCAGCATCCAAAATGTGCTGAAAAAGTCTACCTCGGCTTATACTCGGGTCAGCGGGCAGTAGCTGAGATTGCAGTCACTTTTAATCATTCCTATACCAACAGTTCACTTGGGGAGAGACTGCAATATCCCACAATGCCCTCTGTTGGTTATATGAAAGAATAACAGTGCGCCCTCTGTTGGTTATATGAAAGAATAACAGTGACTGCAATATCACACAGCACCCTCTGTTGGTTATATGAAAGAATAACAGTGCGCCCTCTGTTGGTTATATAAAAGAATAACAGTGACTGCAATATCACACAGCACCCTCTGTTGGTTATATGAAAGAATAACAGTGCGCCCTCTGTTGGTTATATGAAAGAATAACAGTGACTGCAAAATCACACAGTGCCATCTGTTGGTTATATGAAAGAATAACAGTGCGCCCTCTGTTGGTTATATGAAAGATTAACAGTGACTGCAATATCACACAGCGCCCTCTGTTGGTTATATGAAAGAATAACAGTGACTGCAATATCCCACAATGCCCTCTGTTGGTTATATGAAAGAATAACAGTGCACCCTCTGTTGGTTATATGAAAGAATAACAGTGACTGCAATATCACACAGCACCCTCTGTTGGTTATATGAAAGAATAACAGTGCGCCCTCTGTTGGTTATATAAAAGAATAACAGTGACTGCAATATCACACAGCACCCTCTGTTGGTTATATGAAAGAATAACAGTGCGCCCTCTGTTGGATATATGAAAGAATAACAGTGACTGCAAAATCACACAGTGCCATCTGTTGGTTATATGAAAGAATAACAGTGCGCCCTCTGTTGGTTATATGAAAGATTAACAGTGACTGCAATATCACACAGCGCCCTCTGTTGGTTATATGAAAGAATAACAGTGACTGCAATATCACACAGCGCCATCTGTTGGTTATATGAAAGAATAACAGTGACTGCAATATCACACAGTGCCCTCTGTTGGTTATATGAAAGATTAACACTGACTGCAATATCACACAGCGCCCTCTGTTGGTTATATGAAAGAATAACCGTGACTGCAATATCACACAGCTCCCTCTGTTGGTTATATTAAAGAATAACAGTGACATTCTGCCGCTTTGGCAGAATGTGCGCTGCTGGGAGACAGTGCTGTAGTTGTGTCTAGGCTTATACTAGAGTCAATAAGTTTTCCCAGTTTTCGTAGGTAAAATTAGGTACCTCGGCTTATACGCGGGTCGGCTTATACTCGAGTATATACGGTATGTTATGCCTAGTATTTTAGCATTCATGTACCCAGACCTTAATGGTTGCTTTAGAGCAGTGATCCCCAACCAGTAGCTCGTGAGCAACATGTTGCTCTCCAACCCCTTGGATGTTGCTCCCAGTGGCCTCAAAGCAGGGGCTTATTTTTGAATTCCAGGCTTGGAGGCAAGTTTTGGTTGTATAAAAACCAGTTGCACTTCCAAACAGAACCTCAATGTCAGTTTACAATCCACATAGGGGCCACTAAATGGCCAATCACAGCCCTTACTTGGCACCCCAAGAACATTTTTCATGCTAGTTTTGCTCCCCAACCCCTTTAACTTCTGAATGTGCTCACCGGTTCAAAAGGTTGGGGATCCCTGCTTTAGAGGATGGGCTACACCAGGAACTATGACCCACATATGGTGGGATTGCTCCCGAGCATCTAAATATTGGATACATGTATATAACCTGATATTTGCAGTCGGGGTCGGACTGGGCCGACTGGGAACAGGGAAAAAACCTGCTGGGCCCTGCCCTCGTGGGCCCCGGGCAGGCCAGACACGCTCCCCGATCAGCTGGGCCCATTAAAAAAAATAAATAAATGTGGCGTGGAGTGTTCGAGCATACAAAGCTTGTGTCGCCGTTAAGGGCATGCACTTTGCAGAACCCGGTGGGCCCCCAATGCTCCATACGTTTGCAGTATTGAATGTGAACTTTAAAAAAAATCGTTACGAAGCACTAATGGGAGCACCACCACAAAACACAACAAGGGCACAAAAAGGGTTAATCAACCACATATTCTTAGCTGCTAGACAGGTCTTAGCGAGATCTTGAAAGTTCATATCCATTAATTCTAATCAAGCCTAAAATCGACTGGATATTTGTAAATGAATAACTGACTAGGGCTGCACCGAATCCACTATTTGGGATTTGGCCAAATCCCCGAATCCTTGTTTAAAGATTTGTCCGAATACCGAACCAAATCCTAATTTGCATATGCAAATAAGGGCAGGAAAGGAAAAAAAGGAAAAAAAATCTTCTTTTGTGACGAAAAGTCACGTGGTTTCCCCACCCGCCCTTAATTTACATATGCAAATTAGGAGTCGGATTCTGTTCGGCCAGGCACTAGGATTCGGCCGAATTCTGCTGAAAAAGGCCGAATACAGAACCGAATCCTGGATTCGTGCATACCTAAAATTGACCAACATTGGTATAGATAAATACCCCTCATTCCTAAAAGTGTGGCAACCCTGGATAGACTATAGATATAGAGGGACCCTCTCTTCTCATTTGTTATCACTGTAACTACTGGGAAATAGAATAGAGATCTTTACAAACTGATAATTTATAGAGGCTTAGAAATTGTGAGTCAGCCCACTTTCTAGTTCTTTCTTTTCTTCTTTTAGTTAGATTGTCTTCCTATTTTCATTTTATGTTTCTATTCTATATTATCACTACATATGTTCTATTGTTGGAACTAATTTTCCAGAATCAATACCAGAGTGTACTCTGATAGTGTTATGCGTTCATAAATATGATAAACTGAAATATTGTCAGAATCACTGGATATAAATACCATATGAAACTGTAAACTATTATTGGTAAAACAATAAAAACATATTGATAACAAAAAAAAATGATAGTGTTTTTAAGTTATGAATAAATAATGTAGTGTTGCCCTGCACTGGTAAAACTGGGATGTTTGCATCAGAAAGATTATTATAGTTTATATAAACAAGCTGATGTGTAGCCACAGGAGCAGCCAAGACACAAGTCAAATAGTAGATAACAGATAAGCTATGGAGAATTGCATTGTGTATATATATATATATATATATATATATATATATATATATATATATATATATATATATATATATATATATATATATATATATATATAGTCAAATACAAGAGTCCTCTGCACTCAACCCATTATCAATATATTTAAGACAGCGACATTTTGTGCATACTGCTACTAAAAAATGCCTTACCCTTTAAACAAAACAGGGATTGTTTGTCCATATATTGCAATATATTTAAGTTGGCCAACTACGTCAAAGTCATCCCATATCTGGCCAGTCCTATGCTCAATTTTATCTGATTCATTAAGAATTCTGTTGCTTCATTATACATTTTACAAAGGGACTTGGTTTTACCTGCAACTTAACTTGCTGCTTTCAAAGTAAACCTCCATACTTGGCTGCCCTTTTATTAGACACCAGTGGGATCACCTGACTATAGCTGGGAAGGGTGGGAGCTACAACATGGAGCTGGTCACTGCTCCTGTATAAACTATAACAAACAAGGGAAAGTTGTGCTCACCACTATTTTTTAAAACCATTAGGTGGGGGTGCAATGAGGCTGTGACCACAAAATACATATAGTCAAATACAAGAGTCCTCTGCACTCAACCCATTATCAATATATTTAAGACAGCAACATTTTGTGCATACTGCTACTAAAAAATGCCTTACCCTTTAAACAAAACAGGGATTGTTTGTCCATATATTGCAATATATTTAAGCTGGCCAACTACGTCAAAGTCATCCCATATCTGGCCAGTCCTATGCTCAATTTTATCTGATTCATTAAGAATTCTGTTGCTTCATTATACATTTTACAAAGGGACTTGGTTTTACCTGCAACTTAACTTGCTGCTTTCAAAGTAAACCTCCATACTTGGCTGCCCTTTTATTAGACACCAGTGGGATCACCTGACTATAGCTGGGAAGGGTGGGAGCTACAACATTGTTTGTCCATATATTGCAATATATGGACAAACAATCCCTGTTTTGTTTAAAGGGTAAGGCATTTTTTAGTAGCAGTATGCACAAAATGTCGCTGTCTTAAATATATTGATAATGGGTTGAGTGCAGAGGACTCTTGTATTTGACTATATGTATTTTGTGGTCACAGCCTCATTGCACCCCCGCCTAATGGTTTTAAAAAATAGTGGTGAGCACAACTTTCCCTTGTTTGTTATAGTTTATACAGGAGCAGTGACCAGCTCCATGTTGTAGCTCCCACCCTTCCCAGCTATAGTCAGGTGATCCCACTGGTGTCTAATAAAAGGGCAGCCAAGTATGGAGGTTTACTTTGAAAGCAGCAAGTTAAGTTGCAGGTAAAACCAAGTCCCTTTGTAAAATGTATAATGAAGCAACAGAATTCTTAATGAATCAGATAAAATTGAGCATAGGACTGGCCAGATATGGGATGACTTTGACGTAGTTGGCCAGCTTAAATATATTGCAATATATGGACAAACAATCCCTGTTTTGTTTAAAGGGTAAGGCATTTTTTAGTAGCAGTATGCACAAAATGTCGCTGTATTAAATATATTGATAATGGGTTGAGTGCAGAGGACTCTTGTATTTGACTATATGTATTTTGTGGTCACAGCCTCATTGCACCCCCGCCTAATGGTTTTAAAAAATAGTGGTGAGCACAACTTTCCCTTGTTTGTTCTATATATATATATATATATATATATATATATATATATACTGTACATATATATATATATATATATATATATATATATATATATATATACTGTACATATATATATATATATATATATATATATATATATATATATATATATATATATACAATCCAGAGATTTATCAGCACTCACAATTAAATGGTCCACAAATCTTTCGTTTATATTACAATGGAGAAGCCGCACAGGTCTTAAGAAAATACAAAATTTCTTCATTGTAGAATCACTAACGTTTCGGCTGTGTCTGAACTTTGACAAAAGCTGAGACAGACGAAACGTTAGTGATTCTACTATATGATTCTACTATATATATATGATGTAAATAAATAAAAGCAAATTTTTCTTCACATCAATACAGTGAGTGCTGATCCTTCTTGTTCTATATATCCTGTATTTGATCGTGCACCACGAACCAGTTTAAAGATCGGAGTGCTGGTACTGCGGGACTACATATATATATATATATATATTATATGTATATATATATATGTATGTATATATATATATATATATATATATATATATATATAGTGTCCAGCCAGATCGCAACACCTTAGTAAACGTAGCATTTATTGTTACTGTTAAAACATTCAAATATGTACTTCCGTTTGCAACATTGTTTCATCTTATCTGTACAGAGTCCAGCATTATTAAGTCCAGAGATATATCGCCACATATTTAAGCACCCACGCGACGTTTCGGGAAATCCTCCTTCCCTTTCTCAAGCGTTTCCAGCGTGCAGTGGCGTCTAGGACTCCATAGTTGCATCTAATGCGTCTCTATGCGAGGCGGAAGTAACGTGGCCGATCACTGTGATGACGCGTCTTCATATTGGAGACGCGTCAAACGACGTTCCCGAAACGTCGCGTGGGTGCTTAAATATGTGGCGATATATCTCTGGACTTAATAATGCTGGACTCTGTACAGGTAAGTTGAAACAATGTTGCAAACGGAAGTACATATTTGAATGTTTTAACAGTAACAATAAATGCTATGTTTTACTAAGGTGTTGCGATCTGGCTGGACACTATATATTTATTGAAAGCGGAATTACTCACCGCTACACGGATCAGCACCCTATTCAGGTTGTGACACGGTTTAATTGATTGGTGCATCATAATTGTTGGAATATATATATATATAATATATATATATAATACACATAAGCCATGAATATCCTGTAAATTATATCCTTATAAACGGTGAGTAGTGATGTCATCAGTTATAAACGGTGAGTAGTGATGTCATTTCTGTCACATGACTCACTAAATTTTGTGTATTATAATAAATAAAGTACCCCCAGTTGTAAAATATGAGGATATTAGAAGTTACCTCGGAGTTCCATGACCTGTATAAAAACACTCGGCCTTCGGCCTCGTGTTTTTATATGGTCATGAAACTCCTCGGTAACTAATAATATCCTTATATTTTACAAGAGAGGGTACTTTATTCACTATATATATTCCAACAATTATGGTTTGTTTGCTTCAGCAACAGTACTATAGCATATATATATATATATATATATATATATATATATATACATCTTCCTGAATCTGAGCGTGTGCCCTGACTCTTAACTCCAATAATACTCTAGTGTGGTTTCAATTTCTTGTAGTCTGGTAGAGACAGTGCTGTCCACTGACAAGCCAATAGCAGTGGCATATTCCTATGATTCCATAGAGTTATTTGAGGACAAGTAGAGGCATTTGAGGACAGTTGCAATTTTTTTGGAAACTTGACCTTCAAACCTCTTTCCTTTTTTAGGCAAATATTAACTTGCAGCAATTTGCTCTAAAACCCTCTTGCCAATTTTCAGGTGGAGTAATAACTTTAAATTTAACACCCTTCCCCCTTTTTTAGGAAGAAGGTTAAAGGACAAGGAAAGACTATAAACATCTAATGAATGAGTTCCCCTAAAATTCTGTGTCCATTCTTGAAAAAAGTTCCCTAACCAAATAATCAGGCCTCAAAAAAACAGTGTTGTTATCCGAAATGTGGTCTCCATCTTGGATCTGCTTTGTGACCACATAGCTCCCACAATCCTCAGCACACATGCACAGTTAACACTACCTGTTGCCCCTGATGAGCTTTAAGCACTGCTATTTTTTTAGGTATCAGCAAGCCTGAACTGCGTGTTGTGCACATGCGTTTGGTCTTGGTCTGAGACACCTAGCAAGTGACAACTCATTTACATTTTTCCCCTTCCCTTTTTAAGGTTTAGAGGTCATTTACCCATTAACCAATTTTTTTTGTGAAGGAATAACTTGCCCCTTATTCTGTCCTTTTGCAGGTGGCTTGGTAACTAGCACTAAACTACCTTCCTTTTTTCTGCTTGAGAAGGAACCTTAACTTTAGTTCAGTTTTTCTGTGGTGGGTTTACTCACCTTTCCGATAAGTTGCAACAAAAATTACATTCACACCAGGAAACCATATATAGCAACATATGTTGCTAGCATATGGGAAGGTTTGTTGTATAGAAAATAAAAGGTAAAATTTACCTGTGATTCTAGTTGCTGCTTTCTACCCTTTTCCTCTTAGTGCCATGCCTTATTGTTCGGGTGTCTCAGGCATCCCCTCCCCATATTGAGACTAGGCAGATGTGCAATGTCAGAAAAAGGCACAGACTTGTGCAGTTTTTAAGAAAGGAGAGCCTGCCCAGGTAGGATGTAAGTGAATACAATTCCTACCTCTTTCCTTTTTAGGCAAATAGATATATAAAAACTGGATAAATAGATAGGCTATGCTAAATATGTTTCTATTATATGTAACATGTTTCTATTATAGTTAGTTAGCCAAACATTTAATTTATAAAAGCTGTCTAACGGATGTTTAACATAATAGAACTGGAAACAACTTCCTGCTTTTCAGCTCTACCTAACTGTTAGTCAGACTAGAGTAGTGTTGGGGTGCAACATAGGAGTGGAAGCGTGCCTTTAAACACTCCCCTTACGCTTTCACGCAACTGTGATCTGTCTGCATATAAATTGCTTAGCCAAAGATTGTAATGTTTATGATCTGTACAGGTTAAGTGGTTATTAATCTTCATAATGTATTCCAATGGGAAACCGAACCTGGTTAGGGTGAGATGGACTAAAAGGAGCCAAAAAGCCCTTCACAAGCAATTACATGTAAAGTGAAACCTTCTGAAATCAGAAGGTATTTACTAGTCTCATGCCATACACACAGCACTGCCTAGATACCAAAATTTGAGTTTTAATTCTCTCATAAGGCATCATGGGCGGAGATATGCAAATCACTCCTTTTTAATGTATTCAAGTTACCGGTTAGTTCAGGCAGCAAAGAGGAAGTTCAAATACCGGTATATTGATAAGTAACATCAATTTAGAGCACACCAGGAACTTATTAAGGAAGTCCAATAGTAACTGGAGTATGGGGGCAAAGGCCACCATTTTGGATGCAACATCAGGGAATAATATCCCCTCCCCCAGGGGGGCCATTGGACCACCATGACCAGGTTTCTGTGGAATCCTCCTGAAGAATTCTCACACCAACTGAGGAGCTTGCGCATCAAAATGTTTCACTTAAGAACATTCCTCAAGACTGAAACCTTTCCACTGGATGAGGTATTGTAATGAGCCTCTTGAGTCAAGAATTTTATCAACTTCATACTCTTGCTGGCCATCCACAATGACAGGAGTTGGAGGAGACTGTCCAGAGGAGAAATGGTTAGAAATTGCAGGCTTATTAAGAGACACATGAAACAAATTAGGAATGTGCATCTCAGGAAAAAAATGGCATTAGAAAGCTACTGGGCTAATGATCTCTAGAACAGGGAAAGCACCATTAAACTTAGGCCCAACTTGGGAGAATGAATCTTAAGATGGATATTCTTGGTGGAGAGCCAAACCTTCTCCCAGTCAGAGTACTGAGGAGAAGATTTACGCTTCCTATCACGCTTTATTCCTCTACACAAACTCCCATCTGCTGTGGAACTGTCTCAACTCTCTATTCATCACATTTTACTCCATGGTTTTCCCAGTAGAGATTGTGTCTGACAGAGGCATAGTTCTTTTAGGCCATTGAACTCTTCTCCAAACCGGATTAAGTAGAATTCTAGATTGTAGACATGTGAGCCACTTGATAATGGACTGCTGGAACATCAGGAGGGGGGAAGTCCTGGGGAAAGGCTTGGGGTTATTGACCATAAACACATAAGAAAGGTGATCTTCCAGTAGAGGCATGAGAGGCATTGTTATGAGCAGATACTGCCCAAGGGAGAATGTCGGACAAATCATCCTGGCAAAGAGACACATGACATCTTGAAAATTGATCACCCCTTCAGCAGCTCCATATGACTGGGGGTGATTAGCAGAGGAAGATTGGAGAGAGGAACAATGTTGGAATTCCAGAATTTGGAAATCAATTGGGAGCCTCTGTCAGACACAATCTCTACTGGAGTCAAAAAATGTGATGAGGTAGGGATTGTAGTTGAGACAGTTCCACAGCAGATATGAGTTTGTGTAGAGAAATGAAATGTGCCATCTTACTTAAGCAGTCCTTTACCACCCATATGACTGTGTTGCTCTTGGAAGGTAGTAAGTCAACAATAAAGTCCATAGCTAAATGAGTTCACGGCCGAGAGTGAACTGGAAGAGGCTACAATAATCCACATGGGAGAGAGTGGCTAGGTTTGAAAGAGGAGACAGAGCAGGTTGCAACAAAGTCTTTGACATCTTTCTGCATCGAAGGCGACCACAGTAATTTTCACCCCAGGATGACTGGCTTGCATGGAACTGTGGGTCTGCTGTAGAATCAAAACTGAAGGGAACATAAGCCATGCCAATAGGGGTGAAGAGGATTGAGCAACTTGAATCTGAGAAGCAAATTGTGTTAGCAGAGAAGTAATAATCCTGCCAAATGGAATAATAAGATTGTTTTTGTCACAGTGACGATCTTTATTTATGAAGCTTCGAGCGAGTATGTCTGCTTTTTTATTCCTGGAGCCACCAAGTAATGACTAAATTCAAGTGGGAGAAAAAGAGTGCCCACCGAGTGATGCTACCACAGTGCTGGAATTGGTTCTATTTCTGCAGATGGAGTACTTAAGCTGGTAACTGTATGAAGATGGCCACAAAAATAATCACTTCCTAGGTTTACCTATGGTCACATGGTACAATATGGCAACATAAGAAAGATAAAAGCAATGCACATATACATCAACTAAACCAGTACAAACAATACAACAGTGCTGGAGGCATAACATTTAACTATTTTTTGTAGCTAATGCTTGAATGACTAAAGAGACTCCGTAGCCCTCAGGGTGGTCATTAAACTTTATAAGTCCTTTGATGACTTATAAAGAAATTGGCAAAGTACATTGTGGCCTGGTTTAATAGCAGGAGCAGAAGGTAGATTAGTGTAATAGTGAGAATGTGGTGTATAATCAGACCTGTCTGAAGGTTCTCAGATGGAGTACTTGAGCTGTCATTTCTTGGGTTTACACATGGTCACATAGTACAATATGACAACCTAAGAAAGTTAAAAGCAATGCACATAAACATCAACTAAACCAGTAGGTGGTCCTATACAAACAATAAAGCAATGCTAGAGGCATAACATTTAGATTTAGCTCTTTTTTGTAGCTAATGCTGGCATGGCCATTTAAAGAGGCAAGCACTGGATCTAAGGCAATGTTAAAGTCTCTGCCTACAATTAAAGGAACCGTAATACCAAAAAATAAGTAATTAAAATATAATGTCCCTGCTACTGAAACACTACTATAGTTCATACAAACAAGCTGCTGTGTAGCCATGGGGACAGCTGTTTAAGGCTCAGCTTACAGATGCACTTTGTAGAATCCCATTGTATTATATTACAGAGCTTATCTTTTATCTGCTGAGTATCCTGTGCTTTTTCTCCTTTTTCAGCTGAAAGGAGACAAATAGGATAAATGAAAAACCCCTAATTTTGTAGGCACTTATAAGCAATATATGGTGTTGCTTTTACATGGTGCTAAAAATTAATATTATCTTGAAAAATAGCCCCTAGATTGGAGCACCCTATAGATGTTCTCTGGTCCCTGTCTGTGTTTCATATGAGGGTGGGCGTGTTCTAACTGTCCCTGCCAGAAGCATAGTAGGAGTGGGACAGCCAATCACAGCACTGCAGCCACACAAGCACAGACAGGCTTCAGTTGACTTGGGGCAGCTGGGAAATTGACAATATGTCTAACCCCATGTCAGATTTCAAAATTGAATGGAAAAAAATCTGTTTGCTCTTTTGAGAAATGGATTTCAGTGCAGAATTCTGCTGGAGTAGCACTATTAACTAATTCATTTTGAAAAAAATGTTTTCCCATGACAGTATCCCTTTAAGGAGCTAAATGCGTGGCTCAAGTCCTTGTGTAGGAAGGTAGGGTATGGGTTCCTAGAGCCCTGGGCTGATTTTTCCTTGTCGTACAATCTATTTAGTCGTGAAGGCTTTCACTTCAATGGAAGGGGGTCCACTGTGCTTGGGGAAATAATGGCTAAAAGGTAAGAGTAATGTTTAAACTAGGCAAGGGGGGCTGGGTGAGCAAAAGAATTATAGGGATGCTAGGGTAGACAGGCCAGTGGGGTTAGTAAGGGGTCATGGAGGAGGAGTGAGGGGGGCATACAGTTTACCAGCTAAGGAGGTCCCTCTGTTACAAGGACAGGCTAATGCTAACTTAAGATACAATTCTCCATTAAGTAATGTAAATTACAAAAGGAAAAGTAGTGACCTTCACTGTATGCTGGCAAATGCACAGAGTTTGTCATTTAAAATGAGAGAGCTAGAGTTTATTGCATGCTCTAAAAATTATGATATAATTGGTATCACTGAGACCCGGTGGTGTGACTGGGCTGTGAATTTAAATGGTTACGCCCTTTTTAGGAGGGGCAGAAGGATTAAAAAGCCATGCACCTTAAGAAATATCCATTGATGCCACTGTGGGGGGGGGGTAGAATCCCTATGGGTAGAGATTTTAACAGGGCAAAAGGTTACAAGGAAAATGATCATTGGTGTATGCTACAAACCACCTCATATAAGTGACGAGAATTAAGCTACTTTTGCAATAGTAATTCATAGCTAGGTCAAGTTAATATTATGGGTGACTTTAATTTTTCAGACATTGACTTGGGAAATGGGGTTGCCAAGTCAGAAAAAGTTAACAGGTTTGTAAATATGCTGAATGACAACTTTTTATTTCAGCTCATTCAAGAACCAACTAGAAATCAGTCTCTTTTGGAACTTGTAATAACTAATAATATGGAATAATGGAATTTATCTCTAGTAAAGGCTAATCACAGAGGTAAGCTCTTTTAGTACCCTGGGATGAATACCATCTGGTCCTGAACATTTGTTTATTTTTACATGTTCAAGTCTTAATTTAATTTCCTCTTGTGTGAACCATGCATCATTGGTTGTTTTACTAGAATTGGGACTATTAAGAAGGAAACCTTTATTAGCTGGTTCATAATTTGTGTAGATAAACAAAAAATAACAGTTTATTAAGGGTCCCACCCCTTCCTGATTCATTTCTATTGTTGCTATTTACATATTTAAAAAGTTTTTCATTCTTTTACTTCTTGCTGCAATACTCATTTCCATCTCAATTTGATTTTTTTTTGCATGATTTATTGACCCTTTTGTACCTGATAAATGTTTTGTTGCAGCTTAAAGTGATACTGACATGTTCCTATAAAAAAAGGAACGTGTCGGTATCAGTGAAAAGAAGCTGCACGCAAACTATAAAAGCTGCCCAAAACTGCCCCAAACCCGGCGATCCTTGGTAACGGCGACCCTCCAACACCATTAAATCATCTTACTGAGTAGTTTGTCACGCTAGGCTGGGGGTGCAGCGCGATCCCTCCATAGGCTGGAGTCCTTTTTTCATTTGTAATTAGCCTATGGAGGGATCGCGCCACCCTCAGCCCAGCATGATTAAATCAATGAAGCAAGATGATTTAATGGTGTCGGAGGGTCACCGTTACTAAGGTTCAACGGGCTGGGGGCAGCTTTGGGGAGCTTTTAGCTGATATATATTAATTGAATGCCTTAAAACCATGTCTTTTCTTACCCATCTCAACACCAACACTTCTATCAAGCCACAAAGGTTTTGTTTTAAGACAAATTTCCTTGCCTACAAAGGGAAAATACTGATTTATATTTATTAAGCAGCATTTTAAAGACATCCCATGTTTGTTCTGTGTTTAACCCTGTGAAAAGCCTTTGCCAGTTAATATGTTGTAGAGATACCCTTATACTGTCAAAGTGTGCACGTCTAAAATTTAGTGTTTTAGTTGCTCCCTTAAAGAGTTGTCTCTGCAACATAATCTCAAAGGAAACTGTTATGATCACTATTCCCTAAATGCTGACCCATGCAATTGCTAGAGATCTGTATTATTAGTTATTAGTTCCTAGAAGTAGGCTAGAACTTTTGTACATTATGTTTTGGTTTTCTGTAGCAGCCCAAGGCAACCACAGCCCTTTAGCGGGGCAGATCTGTGCCTCCAAAGAAACCCCAGCAGCTTCCCGTCTTTGTTTCTGTTGGTTCACTGTACATGCTCTGTAATGATGTCAGTTACTGAGTTTAGGGACCCACTAACAATATACTGTGCACAGAGAATATCAATTTCACAATATAAGGCTGATTAGTAATTACTACATATTATTACTACATAGTAGCACAGAAACCATTGCAACTAGCATTAGAATTTAAAAATCAGCCACTGAGCATAAGTGTCGAAGACACTTTCCAAGATGGTGACCCACTTCTGACACGTTTGAAGCCCTGGAGTATTGCTGCTATTGAGAAGCTTAAAATTTAGGCTGGTTAAATAAGTTCAGTATATAAAATATGGCATTTTTAGCCATATTTATTTTTAGGGTTAAGTTCTCTTTTAAGTTCTGCAGGCTACTTGACACTGCACTATATGTGACAGAACTGTCATGTATTACAAGAGTGCTTCAAGAGGTACAGGGCTTGATTTCCATGCCGGGCGCCCCTAGGCCGGCAGGTCCTAGTGCCCCCCACTTCTATGAGTGCCTCTGTCCCAGCGCGAGTGCACGCTCATGCAGCTGCTCGCTTGGGGAGCTGGGGCTCCCCATTGCTAAAGGAGAATGCGGCTGGGCGGCATGCCGCCCCTGAAAATTTGCCACCCTAGGCCCAGGCCTATGTGGCCTCGTCACAAATCAGGGCCTGAAGAGGTAGTCTTTGAGTTTATTTTTGAAGAAACTGAGGGAAGATTCTCTCTGGAGCAATTCAGGGATGACATTCTAAATGTAAAGAGCAACAAAAAGATTTAATGCAGAAAACAGCAGTAGTTGTGGGGGTGTGACCAAGCAGTTGACCTAAGGGGAGAGGAGGAGACAGCCATGAACATATAGAGACAAAAGAGAAGAGAAGAGACATAGTGGGGAGCAGAGGAATGAAGGCCTTGAAGGTTATAAGAATGACTTTATGAGCAATACTTTCCTTTATGGGAAGCCATGATAGGACTTTAGCAGTGGAGGGGCCTGTACTCTTCAAGTCAAGAGTGAGTTTATTGTCATTTCATCCATATAAGTTTGTACAGTACACAGTGAAACAAAACAACGTTCCTCTAGGTCCATGGTGCTACACACAACATAGAAGTACCGGACAACAGACAAAAAGTGCAAGTGCAAAAATATGCAACTCCTGCACGGCAGGACAGCATAGTGCAGGGACAGGACAAGACAGTGCACACTCAGCAGAATATATGTTAAGTAAATAATGCTAAACGTCAGATATTATGGATAAGAGGAGGAGAATTCTGGCAGCAGTATATTTCATACATATTGTAGTTGGAAGAAATGGGAGTTAGGGAGGCCAGTTAGAAGAACATTTCAGTAGTCTAGGCAGTATAGGATGACAGCTTGTATGAGCCTCTTAGCTGTTACATTTGAAAGACTGGGGTGGATTTTGGCAATATTGCATATGGTTTGCTTATTGCATACTTCCAAAGCCTATTATAGTGTCCTGGACTAGGATCAAGCTTACCACCTAGACTGGACTACTTGTAAATCTTTTCACATCCTGGACTTTCTACAGGATGGAGCTATTTTGGCCCCAGTGTTTCTGCATTTAATGTGCAAGTCTATGCCCTTTCAGTCCTGTTTCAGACACAATACGCTCTTTCCAGAGATTCAGCAGTACTTTCAAGCCTTACTTAGACTTCATTCCCCACTTAATGAACCTCTAGCTCTGAGACCATAATCTGGTCCTTACTACATTTCAAAAACCTCAATTTGAACCTATGGCTTCAGTGCACATTAAGTTTGTAACATGGAAGTTGACACTACCTGAGCATAGTACCTTTGCTCCTGCCAAAGGTTACTACATACCACACTAACCAGGAGATAGTAATTCCATCCCTGTGCCCCAAACCTTCCAATGCGAAGGAAGTGGCCTTACATAAATTAGATACAATTAGGGCCTTAAAGTTCTATTTGTCCAGCTGACTTTTTGTTCTGTTTCTTAGAGCCAAAAATGAACTGGCACGCTCTAAACCTCTAACATGGTGGATAGTTCAGGTAATTATACAAGCGTATCAGTCCTCAGTGAATTACCACTACCAAACATCAAAGCACATGCCACAAGGAAAGTCAGTACTTCATGGGCATTAAGAAACTAATCACCACTACATATGATTTGTAAAGCAGCTCTACGTCCTGTTACTATACTTTATAAACTGACGGTGTTAGCATCTGCAGCATTTGGCAGGAAGCAGCAGAGCACTAAAGTAGTTCCTGCAACTATATATGTTAATAGGAAGGTGCTACGACCAGCAGCAGTGGAAGTTTGGGAGTTACTGTTCAGTTCTATAGTTACTGCCCCCCCCCCTTTTTTTTTTTGACGGCGTTGGGACTTCCCCAGTTATCCTGTACAGGTAGGGACCTGTAGAGAAAGGAATATTTTTTTATTAAAAAGATCCTTTTCTCATAGGCCCGTACTCTTGCAGAACCCCACCCATGTGGCAGGGGTGCTGGGTTTTTACTGTTCCTCCTAAGTTTGGTTAGTTGGGATTCTCTTCTATATCTCCACCAGAAGGCTTTGACAAAAAAGGATGGAGGTGGAAATACAGGGAGAGAAGCAGAAGAAAGAGTTCTTTAGTTTGTCCTGCCTACAGAAAGGAGCAACTTAATCCTTTTTCATCCTGTACTGATATTTATGGGCCTTTGAGAAAAGGTTTTTCTGGTAAAATAATCTTTCTAACCTTTGAGCTGCTGAATAAAGGATTAAAGTTGCTCATCTATGGGGGGGGGGGGCGTGACCGGCCAAGCAGCAACAAGGACGTGGATCTGGGAGCTCCAGGTTATCCACAAAAATCCCTCTTCATCTGCCAACTACGGCCACACATCTTGAGGAGCATCCCACAGCTGTACAGAGGTTCCCGGGAAATGGTTGCAGCCTAGCCGCGTGGAGGAGCTGGGGACTCACGTAATTGAGTTCCCCGCGGCAGGCCCAACCCGGAAGTGGCTACAGACTCACGTGGGACCCTATACCAGCACCACAACAGCCCGCAGATAAGGTCCCATCCCCCATTACACAGCAGCCTGCTTTTAATAAGGACAGATTGGGGTGTGTGGAGTGACTGCCTCTCCTTACCCGAACTCTAAGGACAACCATACCTTATCTGGCAAGCAATGGTCACATGGTGGGCAGCAGACACTCTCTACTACATTGACAGAACAAGCATCTGGCTGTATTAATCCCCTACAGAGCAAACACCCATAGGGGGATACTGAAACAAGTATGATGAGTCTCGAATAAATGATGCACAAATAACTGTCTGAGCACTACTCCACTGTTATCCTGACATTCCTCCCTGTCAGCAATCACAAGGAAGCTGCCCTATTCATCCTGAGCAATACATGGCTCCTACAAGCACAATGGGTAAACATTCTAACAGGGCCAAATCAGATGCAGCTGCCAAAGTGGATCAATTTGCCCGAGTGCAGCCCCGGGAGGACAGTACCTCTGTGCACTCTTCACTATACCCTCACACAGTTTGGAGCCTAATACAACGTCCAGTCCTCCGACCCCCACAGCAGCTGAGATAATGGCTCCAATCCTACAGTGGCAATCCAGCGTAACGTCTATGTTTACTGCCAAAGTGGAAGAATTGAAAGTGGATTTGTCATTTATTAAGCAAGATCTGCAAAATCTACAGGAGCGTACGAGGCACCTGGAGGAAAGACTAGGAGGGGTGGAGGACCGCGCCAGGGACATCCCCATAGAGATACTGAACCTGAAACAACAACTGGGCCCTTGGAAATTGCAGGGCCCTTTGGAGGCTTCCCCCTAAGTGGATTGCCCACCCTAAAGTGGCAGAGAAATCAACTTGAGCACTGTCACTGTGCTAAAGTTAACTATAATACTAGCATTTGCTCAGATCACTCCCTGCTAGTACTTAAGATCGCCCAAGACATAGGAAATTGCAGGGCCCTTTGGAGGCTTCCCCCTAAGTGGATTGCAGAGAAACCCACTTTAGCACTGTCACAGTACTGGGAGAGTAATGTGGGGTCGGCTCCTGAAATTATTGCAAACTCCTTTGTGAGGGGCAATTATATCTCCTTAATCAAAGCTGCTAGGAAGAATATGTTAGTTGATATTAATGAAGCCTGGATAAAACTCAATGCCTGTGAGACCACTCTTGTGGCAGACTTCTCATGGAGTAGCAAAAAACATGGCAGCTGCCCAAACTCCGTTGAATTTGCTGCTCACTGAAAAGCACTCCCAACGAGAACAGGTCAGCAGCATAGTATAACAATAATGAAAAAAATGGTAAGCTGCTGGCGATGCTAGCTAAAAGTAGCACTCCCGGGACTGTGATTACCAGGTATGCAGTGAGACAAGGGGAATTTGGTAACGAAGCGCGACTTAAAGTGGACCTGTCACCTACACATAAAAAGCTGCAGAATGAAAGTCCTTTGCAAATTAAATATGAAACCCCAAAAATATTTTTCATTAAAACATCCATACCTGTTATAAAGGTGTTTAAATATTTAAACTGTCAATCAAATACTACCTGCCCCGCCTCTATGCCCGTGGCATAGAGGAGGGGCAGACAATTACTTTCACTTTCCATTCAGCACTTCCTACATGTCACTGCTCTCCTCACATTCCCCCTTCCCTCCTCAGGCTCTATAATTGTGTAGGGCACTGCACATGGACATTAGGTCCCCCATTCTGGTGCATACACAAGATTTTGGGGTGATACACAATTTCCCTTAATAAACGGGTCCACAAAATGGCTGCTGCCTGCTTGCTGTTATTGTATAATTCCAAGACAGAAGGAAACAAAATTTAAATAATAAATACAGTGTAAGTAAAGTTTATTTTGCTCAACTAACATGATAGAAAAGAATTTGAAATTATTTCTTAGGGTGACAGGTCCCCTTTAACTGATCAGTTTCATAAATATAATCAGATGATATACACCTCAGTATCCTCTCACTCCCTGGATAGCTTCAAATAATTTCTGGACAATATCGACCTTCCCTCAATTCCCCGGAACAGGCAGCCTGGTTAGACCAGGACATTTCTTTAGTGTAAATCAAATATGCCATTCAGCACTTCCCGTCGGGGCGGGCTCCTTGCCCTGATAGCATCCCCATTGAGTGGTATAAGGCACACATGGAAATACTCTCCCCCAAACTGTGCTCCCTGTTTAACAATATTGGAGACACCACTGTCCTCCCCAAGTCATCCCGGATGGCATACATTTTCCAGGAGAAACCACCAGGGGCATGTGACTCCTACAGCCCAATTTCGCTACTAAACTGTGATGTTAAATTATTTTCCAAAATAATTGCAAGGCGGTTGAATACTGTTATTAGGGAGCTAATACAGCCAGACCAAACGGGCTTTATGCCAGCCAAAGCCACTGATATCAACATCCGTTGGTTATATACCAACCTTGCCTTTACGCATGATAACACTGGTAACAGGATAGTTGTCTCCCTTGACACAGCTAAGGCGTTTGATACAGTCCAATCGCAATATTTGTGGCGACACTTGCCAAGGTACGGCTTGGGACCCAGACTCTGTACCTGGATTAAGCAGCTATATTGCAACCCCCAGGCTAAAGCTGGCCATAGACACAAAAAAAAAATCGAGGATTCTTACGATTTACGGACTGTGTCTGGAGAGTCCCGACATTTTTTGTCCGGCGAAGATTGGTCGTTTGGTTGATCAGACAGGTTAAGATTTCTGTCGGCTGGCGATAATTTCTCTGCATGTATTGCCGATCATATGATTTTCAGTGGGAGACTGTCATTAACTTTTGTAAGATTGCTGTCAGGGGCAGAACATCGGCTGATCTGTGCTTTAACTACTTTATTTGATCGGAATGGTTAGTGGCAGGTCAGGAGATGGGGAAGTCCGATCGTTCGAGGTTTCTATTGATCTCTGCATCTATGGCCAGCTTAAGGTCTTGGTAAATGGAACGCTCTCAACAGCAATTACCCTACTGTGAGGCATGAGACAGGGATGTCCTTTATCCCCAATATTGTTTGCCTTAGCAATTGAGCCTCTGGCCACACAAATCTGGGTGTCGCCAGAGATTGACTGACTACACCCCACTGAAGAAAAGATTTCTTTATATGCGGGTGATATGCTCATCTACCTGGCAAATTCCAAAAATGTTTTGATAAAATTAATGCGGGTGGTCTTGGTCTTTGGATCGTTTTCGCCTCCAAGTAAATGAGGCAAAAATCAATTATCTTCCCAACAGACCCCCTTCCAGGGACCCCACTAACACACATTGAGCAGCTTCAAGTGGTGCCTAAATTCAAATACCTTGCAATAATAATCCACAAAGACTCAATAGGAGGCTCTTAATCTTACTCCAATAGTGCAGTCCCTGATCTCCAGAATTCAGGTGTGGCAGGATCTTCCACTAACTCTGCCTGGAAGGATCAATTTACTTTCTCCCTAAATTTAATTACGTCTTTCATAATTCCTCAGTGATTCCGAGGGCCCAATGATTCAGTTACCTTAACAAATTAATATGGGGGTTTCTTTGGGCAGGTACTCACCCAGGTCTCAATATGGCAATACAGCAAGCACCTATAAGAGGGTTGGCATTACACGACTTCCGATTATATTTCCAGCAAGCCAACTGGTTTATGCCCACTGGTGGTTTACACCAGAGGAGGATAATCTAGCTGTCAGGCTTGAGACGGCTGCCTTACATTCTCAAGATGCTCTGGCTAAACTTCCCTACCAAGGTGTAGAATAGAATCGCTACTCCTATACGCACTGTGATTACAGTGTTCCAAAAATCCCTTTGCCTGTCAGGGAGACCCTCTCAGGCGCAGGCCCGGACTGGCAACCTGTCAGGGCAGGCAAATGCCCGAAGGGCCGCTCCATTTACTGGAGAAATGGGCTGCTTCTGTTTTGTGGCGTCTGGGCAGGGGTAGAGAGACTACAGGATGCTGTGCTTCTCCTTTCACACACTGAGCAGTCTTGTGTTCCTCCCATCAGTCAGGGAATGACTGGCTGCCCGGCACTTTAGCACCCTAAGTAAAATTCATACCTTTCCCTACTTGGGCCTCTGACTATTAATGACCATTACTAAAGGTGAAGCTGGAACTAAAGGTGCGCGGCAGCAATTTCTGGCCGGGTTCACTTGTATCAAGCACACAAATTGTTGCTAGGAGACTCCTTTTGCCTCCTTGTCGCACCTGGAAGGCACCGGTTCCATGCAGCAGGGGAAGAGAATGAGCTGTCAGTGAGTATTGCGTACATAGTCCGGAAACGAAAGGACTCCAGCCTGTACAGCCAGCTAGAGAGGGAGGCTTGGTTGAGACCGGCCGGGAGACATGCGTTAGGCTCGGGCCCAACTTTGAATCAGATATATCAGAGCTGCATAATATGTTTCATTGCCACTAGGTGGCGTATTTAGTCTTTTCTCTCACACAAGCGATGCTGTCATTTCAGTGAATGGGAAGTGTTTGGAAGCAGGTTTGGCTCAGAGAAGTAATGACCATTTGGTATCCAGTATTTCAGCACTGGAATACACGTTTACTATAAAGATTAGGGACTTCAGTCTTGCTGCTCACAGATGTTGCTACAATGTAGCAGAAGGCAGCTGTGACTAACAGACCTGGAGCAGGAACAGCCACTTCTGCTTCATTGTTCCAAGAGTCAGAACCACAGAACAGAGAGAGGGATAAACAAATACTGCTTTCAGTCACATTTAAAACCATTTTTTTTTTAATAAACGTATATTGGAAATAGTTATTTGTTCAGTATGCAAAAAAATTGATTTTGGCTAGAGATCCCCTAGAAAAATGTATATTACAGTCCACAGCCGGACTGGGAGTGTGTGTGTGTCTGTCTGTTTGTGTCTGTCTGTTTGTGTGTGTGTCTGTGTGTTTTTACATTTGGGCTGCTTTTTTTTTGTTTTGCCAGGGCTGCTTTTTTCTCCTAGTCCGGCTCTGCTCAGGCGTGCTCTCTGTGAACACCCATGTGGGGGAACCCTGCTCTCTCCCACTTATCAGCATTAACTGACATCAATCAGTGGGCAGACAAAGGTATCAAAACACTACGGGACGTAGCTGACAGAGAACTTAAAAACTTAAGAGATGAGTTTGGGATGCCCCCCACCACGTCCTTTCGTTTTTCGTTATGTTCAATTTAGCCACTCTTTCTACTCCCAGTTCCCCACTATCCGAAACTACCCTGGAAGTTTACCTACATAGGCGAGATTTAAAAAAAACTGTCATGGTACTATACCCTGTTGTGGCAAGCCAATCCTGATCCGCTGGCCAGGATAAAAAAAAAAAAAATGGCAGAACGATATACCAGACCTCGAGGATGAAATGTGGGTAGATGCCATAAAGCAAGTTTCAGTTATTACAATGTCCATTAGGGACAGGTTTATTCAAATTAAATTCATTAACTAGGGATGCACCGAATCCACTATTTCGGATTGTGCCGAACCCCGAAACCTTCGCGAAAGATTTGGCCAAATACCGAACCCCCAAGTATGAGATACGTGCCAATTGTAATCTTGTGGTAGGCAAGATTAAAAATTTCTGGTGAACGATCTGAAAACAACTGAACTGAAAAAAATTGTTTGGAAGGTGAACAACCCTTTTGTTCTTCATTCACAGTTGAAGAGGTCACACAGCAAACTGAGATTGTTTTTCAAAGTTACTCCTTTCATCGTCTGCAACTTGAAAGGGATCAGAATGAATACTCTCCTGTCCTGGATGAAGAAATTGTGGAGCCCCAGCAGTCAGAAAGGTACTGAAAAGAAAAAAAAGAAAGTATTCCGTGTTTCAATAACTGTTACTGGTTATATGGAATCTTTGCTGAAAAACAGGGTTTTTTTGCCTAATAACATAATAAAAGAAATTGTAATTCCAGTGTATCGTTTATTAAAAAAGTACATGGCTTTAAATTTTGGGTATATGTAATTGCTGTTGAACGTAGTGTAGTAATATATGTAGACCATGTATTTATGAATTCACATTTCTTAGTTCCTGCCTACTTCAAAGCATTGTAATTAACCCCCAGTTAGCTAGTAGACGTCCTGAGCTTTTATGACCCAAACTGCTTTGTTTCCTAAATGATATGCTAACAGGTGGGTGACAACAAAATACCCAGAGAAACCATCTGGAGAGGGTCTTTTACATTTCAAAGAGGAACTGTTTGTATAGTTGTTATTGGTAAAAAGAAATTAGCTGGTTCCTGTTTAACTTGTTGACAGCCAATTAGAACCATTCCCCATATTTGTCAATAGGATAGAAAACAGTGGAGCTGTTTTTGTGAGAGGGAATCAGGGAAAGAAGAAGAGGGAGAGAGGAGAGATGGAAGGAAGTATAACCCATGGGCACATTTTGAAAGACCTCTGTATCATTTGCTACCTGGCTGTGTCAGAATCTATATTTCACCACACGGATACTATGATATTATTTTTTGAACACAACATTTTGGTGTCAAAAACGGTAGTACTGCAAATATAAACAACCAGGCAGATGTGCTTTCATATGCAATTACATTTACAAATAACATTAAAACCACTGAATGTTTATATTGCTGGTCATTTTACTTAAACTGGGCGCTAGACAAAGTACTTTCAAGGTGGCATATATACACCTACTCAAGGGGGTTTGTAAAGATGCAGAGTAAAAATGCCATATGTGGCACTAGTCTTGGGCCAAGCACACATTTTAAAGCCTGTGATAAATTTCCTTCAGATGAGGCAACAAAATGTAGAAAAATAGACGTTAAAACACTTTACTCCGCTGACGTGCTTTCCACTGTGGAACACACAGCCATCTTTAATTTATAATAATGAGTAGTGTAGCGGGAATGTTTTTGGCTGTGGTGGAATTGGAGTGGCGCTGGCTGGGTGGTGGTCCCTTGAGTTGGGAACCCAGTGAGCCTTTAAAGGATTGTTCACCATTAAATTAACTTTTTGGGACAGATTTATCAATGGTCAAATTTCAGATTGATGTGAATTTTATTTTACTCTAATAAATTTGAATGTACTCACAACTGGAATGGGAGGTTATTTATGAAAAAATACGAACGTCTAAAATACGACTGATTGGGAACGATCCACAGGGACATTCTAAAACATAAACTAGAAAATATAAACTATATTTTCTGATGTACAGTTAATTATTTATTTTAAAAACTTTTTCCACTATCTTTCGACCTAAATGTTTTCTCTGTTTTTGCATACTTGCATGCCTTACATGAACTGCAGCCATAAAAACCATTAAGAGAAAGACCTTTCCAGCTATTCCTATTGTACCTAGTAATGTTTTCTGTCTCAACATGTCATCTTTTCTCCATACAATGTTTGGTTTTTCAGTGTTTTTTTTTTATAATCATGCCAATCTCCAATGCCAATAGGGGTTATATTGTTTTATATTAAATCATATTGTTCCAAACCTCTTTTCTAGCCTTATCTAAAGCTGCTCCACTACTTGCTTTCTATAGCCCATTTAATAGAAAATCTATCCTTTAGTACTTTTGCCTGGGCTTTAAATGTTTCCACATCTGTGCAGTTTCTTCTTATTCTTTTAAATTGACCATAGGTATCATTGACCATTGTCTTATTTCTGCTGTGAATTTTATATTGTTAACATTCGTGTTAATATCCCTAAGAAAAGTTTCCAGGCTGTTAAAATCCCATACCATTGACATTGTCAATATAGCACCACCAAAGGGAAAGGCCCACCTCCTGTTCGATATTATGGATCTCCCAATAACCCATAAACAGGTTGGCATAACTAGGAGTGAACCTAGTCCATATGGTGATGCAACATATCTAAAGATGCCAGAAAAAACATGTTTAAGAATAAAAACAATAGCATGAAGTATACAAGTACAAAAATACTGTCATCAACTTATAAATAATGTTTCACCGACAACAACCCCTACTCAGGCTTGATGGAAGTGTAGAGGGAGTTACCAACCAATTGTCTGGTTTCCTTACTAGACCCTGAAGAACTTGAAGTACTTGTGTGGTGTCCCTTAAAAAAAGTGGTAACACATATTTTACAGTTGTTGATCAATGTATAGTAATAGATTTACTGATTCAGTTGGCTTTTTTTTTATTTGTAGTTTTTGAAAGATTTGCCGTTTTCTGACTCTTTCCAGTTTTCAAATGGGGGTCACTGACCCTTTCTAAAAAGCAAATGTTTTTTTAGGTTACAAATGTATTGATATTGCAATTTTATTACAGATTTTTCTATTCAGGTCATCTCATATTATTATTTGTCTTATTCAAATCAATGCATGGTTGCTAGAGTAATTTGAACCCTGGAGACCAGATTGCTGAAACTGCAAACTGGAGAGCTGCCGAATAACTCAAAAACAACAAATAAAAAAAGAAAACCAGTTGCAAATTGTTTTAAATGTTAATTTAAAAATTGAATTTTTAGCCTTGAAATCTAAAATATTCAGATTTCTGGAGCAGTGGTTGGGAAATTTGGTAGTGGTGTTTTTGAATTTTGTGAAGTCAGAATTCCCCATAAAGCTATACATATTTGCATATAACATATGTCTCTAGCAGGTACTGATATTATGAAAAATATACTTTTTATAATTTTCTGGTATTCCAGACGTTTCAACTAACCAAGCACTTAACCAAGCACTGGATGTTTTTTTTTCTGTCAATAGTAAAACAGTTGATCTGTACTTAGCTGCAGAGAGACTAAACAAACCTTGCATAGATTGTTGCATAGTCGGAATCAAGTGCTACTGTGTGAGGCACCAATGCTGCCCACCAACTATTATTATTGTATTGTGTGTATCGTGTACAGCAGATAGGTGTTACAGCCAGTTAAGGCACAATTTGTGCATATTCAATAAAGGAATAATTTCATACAGTGGCACAAAACACAGTTGTTGCTCTAAAGACTCACATATAGACATCATTTTGATGCTGAGTGCCAAATAAGATATAATCTAAACTCCTAAAATGTTCAGCACAATTGCATTCATTTTGTGCTGAAGTACAGTTGCATGAATTTTATGCACTGGATGCAATTGCATCAGTCGCATTTTCTACTTGCAGCATTTATTTTGGAATTACAGGGGGACATGCTGCATTGTTGGTAAAAAAACATGGTGACTTTTGTATGGAATTGCACTTTTTGTTGCTAGCTGCATACAGATGAATTCATTAACTGGGTTCTAAAGCCAAAAATGACTTAATAAAATTAAATTTTTTATAATAAATGTGGAAATATAGTTTTATGTTTTGCTGTGCCAACTGATGACAGAAAAGCTGCATTTCTTATGTAAGGATACATATTTAGAAGCCCATTACATTAACCTAATAAAGATTTACTGCTTTCCTTGCCCCTAAATGATTGAATATCATCCCATTCTCTTTTAAGGTAAAATGTACACACAACTTTTTTTGAAATAGAGTTGTACACTACCAATATTTCCTCCAGATTGACAGATAAAGCTGTCAATGCAGCTGTTTGGGGTGTACTAATAAGTTGAATTAGGGAAATGACACACAGAATGTTTTGCTTCCTGTGGTACATCTGTAATCACCACTAGTTTCCATCAACTAGCAGTGATGTGAATCACCAGTAGGAGTAATATGCACATCTTAAAGTAGTCTGGTGTTTTCACGTAAGGCAACTCCGAGCTACATTGGAAAGCAGAAGCAATGAGTTTGTTTTTCTAATATTTAGGCAGAACCTCTTTTCTTCTAATCGGAATGGGTGACCTCGTGTCAGCTGGAAAGACCTACTGGTAAATAAAGCATTAGAGAGATTACTATATGATCCCCTTATATATTTATACATAGTTATCATATCACCCCTTAAGCGCCTCTTCTCCAGCGTGAACCAATTTGGCCAGTCTTTCCTTATAGCTAAGATTTTCCATACCTTTCACCAGCTTAGTTGCCCTTCTCTGAACCCTCTCTAATACAATAATGTCCTGTTTGAGTGATGGAGACCAAAACTGAACGGCATATTCTAGATGGGGCCTTACAAGTGGAATACAGTGGAAGAATGACTCCCTCCTCCCGTGACTCTATGCCCCTTTTAATACAGCTCAAGACCTTATTTGCCCTTGATGCTGCTGACTGGCATTGCTTGCTAAAGCCAAGTTTATCATCTACAAGGACTCCAAGGTCCTTTTCCATAATGGATTGGCCTAGTGCAGTCCCATTAAGGGTATAAGTGGCTTGGATATTTTTACATCCCAGGTGCATGACTTTACATTTATCAACATTGAATCTCATTTGCCACTTAGCTGCCCAGATTGCCAGTTTGTCAAGATCGCGTTGCAAGGATGCCACATCCTGGATGGAATTAATTGGGCTGGATAGTTTTGTGTCATTTGCAAACACTGATACATTACTTACAACACCCTCCCCTAAGTCATTAATGAACAAGTTAAATAAAATTGGACCTAATACCAAGCCCTGGGGGATTCCACTAAGAACCTTACTCCAAGTAGAGAATGTACCATTAACAACCACCCTCTGTATCCGATCCTGTAGCCAGTTTCCTATCCATGTGCAAACGACTTCATTAAGCCCAACAGACCTTCGTTTAAAAAGCAGTCGTTTGTGGGGCACAGTATCAAACCCTTTGGCAAAATCCAAATAGATCACATCTACTGCCCCCCCACTGTCCAGCATCTTACTTACCTCATCATAAAAAGCAATCAAATTTGTCTGACATGACCTATCCTTCATAAAGCCATGCTGATTGCTGCTCATAATGCCATTCACTAGGACAACATTTTGAATGTGATCCCTTCAAATAATTTGCCCACCACAGATGTCAAGCTTACTGGCCTATAATTGCCAGGCTGAGATCGTAATCCCTTTTTAAATATTGGAATAACATCATCTTTTCTCCAATCCATAGGCACCATACCAGATGAAAGTGAATCGGAGAAATTCAGAAATAGGGGCTGGTGTAAAACTGAACCAAGCTCTCTTAGAACCCGGGGTTGTATGCCATCAGGCCCTGGAGCCTTGTTTACATTAATTTTTATTAAAGCTTTATAAATCATATCCTGATTCAGCCACTGATTAGATTGAGCTGAGCCATTAGTGCAGCTATAAAGTGAGCCTGGGAACTCAGACTCCTCTATTGTATATACTGAAGAAAAGAACTGATTTAACACATTTGCCTTTTCTGTATCTGTTACAACCATACTGGTACCATTATTTAATGGAGCAACACTCTCAACCTGCATCTTTTTACTATTAATATATTTATAAAACTTTTTAGTGTTAGTTTTCACCTCCATCGCAATGAACTATTAATTTCCTTTCTTTGCCTTCCAGATTGCTGATTTACAATATTTATTACAGTGTTTATATTCATTAAATGCAGCTTCTGTCCCAACAGATTTGTAGTTTTTAAGTTCCTTTCTCTTCTTTCCTATTAACTTCTTTACTTCTGTATTAAGCCACATAGGATGATTCTTAGAGCTTCTACATTTACTCCTTAAGGGAATAAATTGAGAACAGTAATGATTTAATATCATTTTAAATGACAACCATTTCTGTTCTGTGTTTTTAGCTGAAAATATAATGCCCCAATCAATACTCTGTAGGGCAGCCCTCAAGGCACTAAAATAAGCTTTTGCAAAATTCATGGTTTTTGTTGCCCAAGTATATATTTGTTTTTTGCACCAGACATTAAATGATATAACATTATGGTCGCTGTTACCCAGGGGTTCAATGACTTGCACATTTGCCATAAGTTCAGGGTCATTTGAGATCACTAAATCCAGAATAGCATTATTTCTGGTAGTCTCCTCAACAACCTGTGCCATAAAATTGTCATGCAACAAGTTTATAAATTTGTTCCCATTAACTGATCTGGCAGTACTGTTGCTCCAGTCAATATCTGGGTAATTAAAATCCCCCATTATCCCGACTAAACTAGCGGCCTTTTCTATTTGCATGAGAAGCTTCGCCTCCTCCTCCTCACTTACATTAGGGGGTCTACAGCATACACCTACAATTAATTTGCTGGACTCTTTACAATTGGTGAAGAACTCCACCCATAGAACTTCTGCCCCCTCATTTTCTAACATACCCTCCTCCTTTATATAAGCTTTTAAATCCTGCCTAACAAACAGACATACCCCTCCTCCTTTTCTATTGCCTCTGTCCATCCGAAAGGAGGGACACTAATATTTACTACCCAGTCATGCGACTCATTCAGCCATGTTTCGGCCACACCAATCACATCATATTTTCCCTCCAGGACCAGCACCTCCAGCTCTCCCATTTTACCAGTGAGACTCCTTGCATTTGCTAACATACATTTAATACTGGTACCATATTGAACATGTGGTCCTCCCTATCCTTAACAATACCCCCAGCCAAATCTCTTCCCCCCATTTTCCCTTTCTTTGCCCACTATCTCATCTAACCTGTTTTCCACTGAATCTTTTACTGAATCCTCCCCCCACCACGCCTAGTTTAAAATCTCCTCCAACCGTCTAGCCATCTTCTCTTCCAAAACAGCTGCCCCATCATCATTGAGGTGCAGCCCATCCCTAGCAAAGAGCCTGTAGCCGACTGAGAAATCAGCCCAGTTCTCCAAAAACTCAAAACCCTTCTCCCTACACCAATCTCTCAGCCACGCATTAATCTCACTATGCTCCCGCTGTCTCCTTAGCGTTGCTCGTGGCTCAGGTAATATCTCTGAGAAAATCACCTTGGAAGTCCTTGCCCTCAACTTTACACCTAGTTTTTTAAAATAGTTCTTCTAGTGCAAAATTACTACAAGAAAACAGAACATTCTGTGTTCCAATGCCCTAAGGGAGTTTATATTTAACAACTGCATGCCTGTGGTTCATACATCTCTGAAGGAAATTTACATTACTCTATGTGAGTCAATATGTCTGAAAAAGTAGATTGTTATTCATTACTCTACCTAACTATAATTATTTTGAAAGTAGGGACAAATGTCAAGTTGATCCGTATTATGCCTAATTTTCTGTAATTTTAGAACATTGTTTTGATTGTTAAAACTTAGCACAACGTACAAGATGCTGACTGAAGTGTTCACTAATTTATGCCATTACATTCCATGTTTCCTCACAGTGCAAACCTTATCAGTGTTGGCCAGCAGTTAGCAAAGATTGGTGATGATATTAATGAGCGTTATCAAGAACAATTTGATAACATTCTGAAGAATCTGAACCCCAGTCTAGACAATGCTTACTCATACTTCAAGAAGATAGCATCCAGGTAATGTAGAAAAATGTAATATGTAATGTGAGTGCATTATTTATGTCTATAGACTAAAGAACAGAAAATAGGGATAAACGTTATTGAAAAGTTGCCTGAAAGAAAAATACACAGGACAACAAATGAGAATTGTCAAAATTGTTTGTTAAACTGGTTGTAAAGATTCAATGTGCTGTGTAACCAGTTGATGTGAACTGTATGTTTAACAAAGATTTAATAACGAAAAACTGAGAATACAGACCTCTGTAGAATGTAACAAAGACGTGGGAAAATAATGTTCAGGGTCAGGACAGGCAGCAAGCAAAACCGATAGTCCGAGAACTAGCATAAGGTCAGGGCATGCAGCAGACAAGCGGAAATTTAATGAAAAGCCAGGGTCATAACTAGAGATGATAAGCAGAGTAAGAACAGACTTATAGAATGGGAACTCAGGACAGTAACACAAGGTTTAGACAAAGCTTATGGGCTAATGATCCAGCACCAGGGTATAGGAGAGACAGGCTTAAATAGCCCTATAATTTTGCTGTTGCCTATAGCTGTATTAAGGGTGTGGTTACCAGGGAATAGACAGGGGAATAAGTCACTGGAATTCTTTAGCACACCTCGACCACACTGCCTTATGTGGCTGAGGCTAGACTATCGGCACCCAGTACAGCAGGTCCCTGGTTCTAAACCGGTGCGTTCCTGACAGGAATAATTGTACTTCTGAAAAAAGTTGTAGCAACTTTTTTGTAACCATATTTCTTGCTTACTTTCCTCCAGTGCTGTTGCCCTATTTGAGTTATATTGAAAGCACTGTACGTGCTGGAGTTTGTATCTATCAATTAATGCCTCCTTGCTTTTGTAGGTTTCCTCAAAGTATTCTGGTTTCTTTCCACTTGGCAGACCATACTGAAAAGTTAATTGACTTAACTTTACCATTAAGTTAGTTAACTGAACAGTTCTGTCCCATGTGCCCCCTTCTTCAAGATGCTGACTAAGAGGTTGGACAGGGTTGGACTGGCTTATAATTATTTCCAACATGGAACTTTGTAAACACCTTCACTATCTGCCACTATCTATATTTATTTGCTGTGAGAGTGAGGCCAGGCTGCCAAGTTCTCTAGTGGGCCCTAGGAGATTCAGTCCAAAACTGGTTATATAGCTGCAACGTAGGAAGTTGTGTTCTGGCTATTAAGCTTACTAACAGGCTGGTGACTGGTGAAAGAAACGGAAGCAGAGAACACAAAAGCAGAAGTATTCTTTATTAACTGTTATTTAAAAAGGTTTGTATATTTAACTACTATGATTTAATTTTTAAAAGTTTTTCCGTTATAGGTTCTAAATAGCAATGTTTGGTATGCTATTCTGCTTACTGTTGTGTCCATGGAATATAGTGAAATACACAGACAAGTAGCTGCAGGAGTAATTACTGTAATGCTTAATAGGAAGGAGACTCCATAACACAGTAAGATTAAGGTAGCAGAGAAAACATAACAGCAGATTCAACATAAGCCTTATGCGTAAGACTCTAGTACTAGAACAGCATCAGCAGATTCAACAGAAAATATGCACAATTACTTTGCAGTTAGATTTCCCTCAATTTGAGGTGGGTGGGGTTTGATTAGCGCACCTGAACAGACTGTATAAAAACAACCCCTGTGACTACAGTGGAGCTTGCTCTAGTGCATAGCTGTTCTTTATTTGTGTGCTTTTTAAGTGCAGTTACAAACACTGGAGTTTCAAACAAAAGTAGGTTCAAACAAGGGTAAAAGTTTGTTATAAATTATTCATTTTTTCCCCTGTTTTTGCCCTGTAATGAGCTCTAGCAAAACTGAAGGTCTGACAGCACACAGTTTGCCAGCACACAGTTTGCCATATGTATGCAGATTTGGAACAAGAATTCCAAACTGCTTACCTCTGTGGTTGATGTGCGCAAATTGCCACTTGAGGCTTGTGTTAGAGCCCTAGTGCTACAAGTTGCAACACTGCAGTTGATTGATTCTCTTTCTCACTGAGCAGGACCTAGTTGGGTCAAATAGGTTGATTAATGGAGAACAGCAGCAGGATAAAGAGGCGTTAGCTGGGTAACCGTTAGAAAATCAAGTGTAGGCAAAAGGAAAAGGGAGGCTTCTCCAGTGTATGTGCATCCCAACAGATTCACCAGATTGTGTGAAGGACATGGGAGTGTGAACTCTGGATTGGCAGTTCTAGATGGGGCTCATCTCTCTTACACCCAGGAGACCATTTTTTTTAGTGATGGGAGGGAGGAGAGCAGATCCAGGCCTAAGCAGATTGTGGTTATAGGGGATTTAATTATTAGGAAAGTGGATAGGGTAATCTGATGTCCAGAATGCTACAACCAAACAGTTTGCTGTCTTCCTGGTGCCAGAATGTGGTTTATCAGGTAGACAAATTATTGGGTGGGGCTGGGGTTTTCATTTTTTAAATATTGGTACTAATGACAAAATTCATGGTAGATGGAGGACCTTAAAGAGTGAGTTCAGGGATCTAGGCTCTATGATTAAGGGAAGGTCTTCTAATGTAGTTTTTTCAGAGAACTGTGCTGATTTTTCCTTGGGGTGCAACCTACATAGTCGTGATGGATTACACCTAAATTGAAGGAGATTAGCTGTGCTAGGAGAAAGAATGGCTAAAAGGCTGGAGGAGTGTTATGAGAGAATTATGAGAAAGATAGGAGGAGGAGCAGTGGGATTAGTAAGGGGTTATGGGGGAGGTGTGAGGGAGGCATACCGTTTACCAGCAAAGGAGATCCCTCTGTTACAAGGAAAATAGGCTAATACTAACTTAAGATCTAATACTCCATTAAGTAATGTAAATATTCAAGGGAAAAAGTGGTAACCTCTGCTGTATGCTAGAAAATGCATAGATTTAGCAGGCGGAGCACGGTGAGGCAGGAAATGGTCGCACGTTGGGAGAGCTCCGTGCTTATCTCCAATTAAATACCTCAAATAACGAACCTGGCAGCAACAGAGGCGACCAGACACCCGAGGACATGGGCAGAAAGCATACGAAGGACCTAAGCCGCACCTTGTCTCCCTACCTTAATCGCAAAACTCCATACCGTACAGAGGACAAGAGCCAAGATGGCACCAACCATCTTTCCAGTGCATCTAACTGACCCAGCTACTCAGAGATAGCGACGCTGACGCAGTCTGAAATGGCGGACATCCAACCTGACTCACAGGTGAAACAGCACCACCACACAACCCGTGATCACAGCAGACATACTCTCTGCTTAGTTAGAAACGCTACACGACAAGCTTACACACAGCACCACAACCTCACTAAAATTAGCAGTCACAGAACTCAGGCTGGACATCTCAACATTGGGGAAGCATACAGATAATCTCGAAAATACCACAGATGAGTTTATACAAAAGCTGTTATATCTGGAGGATGAAAATTGAGGTAAGAGCTGTGTCAGGTAATGCTGCTCCAGGAAGACTTGGAGAATAGAAAGAGGAGACAAAATCTTAGGATCCAGGGGTTCTCTAATTCTCTAATTCTATTTAAATCAGAACATATCTGAGGAGGAGCCTCTTTTCAGCAACAATTCCCGACCTCCCACCCAAAGCCTGGTGGATGAACAGGGCCCACAGAGCACTAAGGACCCCCCCCTGCAAACTCCAATCTCCCTAAAGATTTCATGGTGCAACTTCATTACTTCGAAAGCAAGCAATCCATAATGCTAAAACTGATCCAAGTTTTAAATGACTTGTCACTGATCACACTCTCTAAGAGGAGAGCCATGAAACCCAATGTTGTTGCAAAGCAAAACTTTTGTGGTTCAACTTTTGTGTTGAGGTTGGTAATACAGCCATTGGATCCATTATCCAGAAAGCTTCTAATTACAGAAAGTACGTCTCCCATAGACTCCATTTTAACCAAATAAACCATTTTTTTGTATATCTGTTTATTCGTTTTAACAATAAAACATATATTTTTCAAACATTTTATTTGATTGTTCATTTTGCGGTTATTACATTTTCTGTGATGTATTTTGTTGGTACACAAGTTAAGTCATCGGTAACAATGTTGGAATTGAAAGGTTATGTAATAAGAATAACATAGTGAATAAAAAGAAAAAATAATAACAAATCATAATAATATTCTGATGAAGTATTTTTATCTATTACCTCTGGAAGACAATATGTTAAACCTTTGTAACTTTTTATAATATATATAAAACCTTTGTCATGATATTATTTAAGGTAATGAAAATTGTCTTGAGGGTATATTCTATACTTTATTTATTTTGTGCAGGTTGGTCTTAGTCAATGGGTAGCAGTTTAGTTTAGCTAATTTGTAACAGAAAGGAGGGTGATTTTTTTAAATCCTTCCCCTGGTTGCCATATTGTGGCATGAGTCTCACTTTTGTTCTCATTTATTGCATTTCTTGGATATGGTTGAGCAGCCCATAATTGTAATAATAAATAGTTAGTAGATTTGTTTAAACCTGGGAACGGGTAGTTCAATAAAATGTACTTTGGGGATCGCATTAGAGGAACCTTTAGTGTTACAAACGCTATCTGGACTATGTCACTGCAAAAATTTTCAACAATCGGACATGTCCACTAAGAGTGCTTATAATCACCTTATAGGAAAAAGATTAGAAGCGCACATAAGGATCACCAGATCGGTCACAGGATATGTTTCATAAAGATCTTTGGTTAAAATCCACGGTTATTGGGTCTTGTTAAAAGCATGTGACATATCAAAAATAGGGTAGGAGAGTGCAATGCTCAACGCGTTTCGTGACTGTGCTAGTCACTTCATCAGAAGCCAGTAGGCCCCTGCTGGCAGCATACTTATATAAATATTAAAACCAACAAGGGATATCAATTAAATAAAAGGATCACAATCACGATAGCATCAGTTGATTCATGGAATATAAGAGCATTTTATGTGTATAAATAGATAATTAGATAATTGATTGTAAATAAATAAATAATCAATTAGTTTAATAGCCTGTAGCCTACAAGGATTAAGTAGTTCATTCAGTGTGTATATAATACCAAAACATAATATAATATAAATACAATTAGGTAGTATAGCATGATGAAAAGGTAAGACAAAGTAGCAGACTGACATGTATAATACGGATTATAAATTAATAATGGACATGAAATGAGAACAAAAATATATATATCCAAAAGAATAAAGAAGCCACATTTTTTAAAGAGGCAATCATAATATGTTAAAGAATGGAAAATATAAAATAAATAGTGATTCATAAAGAAGTTACCATAAATACTCGGGTATAAGCCGAGTTTTTCAGCACCCAAAATGTGCTGGAAAAGTCTACCTTGGCTTATACTCAAGTCCGCTTAACTGCGCAAATGTACAGAATGTTCAGCAGAACACACGGTCCTGCGTGCGCTCTGCTGGGTAAGAAATAAAAATTATATACCAGTATGTTAAAGTTTCTTCTTACTCATTGATCTGAAGCATGCAGTTACTCCTCGGTGCTGCCCATACTTCTCCCCCCTCGTGGCTTGATCCTCCTTCCTTAGCCTCAGCCCCTCCCCTCTCAGCTCTCGTCATTCAGTCCTCCCTCCTCCTCCTAAGTCTGCGCAAGGGACAACCCTTACCGGCTTCTTGCTGTTCTAGGGATTCCTTTGATAATGGTATGCGCAGCATATGGTGCGTCACGGTAGGCGGGTCCAGAGACTTGTCTGCCTGAGATTACTGGCGCGAAAGAGAAGCAAGTGCGGAGAGATAAGGAGGGGGCATAGGAGAGACACAGAATAAAACGGGGTGAGTTGAAATATGACAGGGAGAATAAAAAGCAGCATGAGGAGGGAGGGGGAGGTGCGGATGAGATAAAGGCAGGAAAGTGGACGGGCACACTGTGTATAAATAGGAGAGCTGCAAGCTCCACCACAGACAGGGAAGCACTAAGCCAGAAATGAATTTAGGAGTCAGGACCCAAGCATAGCAAGACAGGCATGTTAACCATTTAGGAAACCAAAATATGGGTACCGTACTAATAATTTGAGTTGTCTTCCTTGCCCGCCCCCCCTGGAAAATTTTCTGCAGACGCCCATGCATACCGGTATATTTTTTAGAAGACTGCTTACTGATTTGCATTGTAAAACAAAACTGTACAATACAGTGTAAAACATTATGGGATTATTAGTGTCAACAAAGATGCTGGGCAACACCAAAGACACTCATCTGATATTCACTAAACTTCTTTTACTTAAGTGCCATTTCTTCCCTAGCAGAGCGCACGCAGGAACGTGTGTTCTGCTCAACATGTCCTAAAATGTATTTCTCATCCTAGGCTTATACTCGAGTCAATAAATTTTCCCAGTTTTCTTTGGTAAAATTAGGTACCTCGGCTTAAACTCGGGTTGGCTTATACTCGAGTATATACGGGTAAAGTATTATTAAGGGAACAGTTCAGTGTGAAAATAAAAACTAGATAAATAGATAGGCTGTGCAAAATAAAAAATGTTTCTAATATAGTTAGCCAAAAATGTAATGTATAAAGGCTGGAGTGACTGGATGTATAGCATAATGGCCAGAACACTACTTCCTGCTATTCAGCTCTATAACTCTGAGTTAGTCAGAGACTTGAAGGGGGGACCACATGGTACATATCTGTTCAGTGCATTTGCAACTGATCCTCAGCATTCAGCTCAGATTCAAAAGCAACAGATATGACCCATGTGGCCCCCCCTCAAGTCTCTGATTGCTTACTGCTTGGTAACCATGGTTACCAGACATGTAAACCAAGAGAGCTGAAAAGCAGGAAGTAGTGTTCTGGCTATTATGTTAGACATCCAGTCACTCCAGCCTTTATACATTACATTTCTGGCTAACTAACTATATTAGAAACATATTTTATTTTGCTCCCAGTTTTTATTTTTACACTGAACCATTCCTTTAAGACCAATATAGCAAAATATACATAAACTCATCAATACATAATTGGTTATCCATTAAGAGTATATTGAACACTTAATCAGTGAAACAGTTAAGATCCCATTCTTTATTAAGGCCCCTGGGGCTAACCATGTCTTGTTTAAAGATCCAAAAGGCTTCTTTTCTCAAGAGGGATTTTCTATATCACCTTTCCTAATTCCTGGAACGACTCTATCTATGACTTGGAACGAAACACAACTTTTACCCGCATGTTGTTCAATTAAGTGTTCAGATATCTGTTTTCTGACTGGTCTGTTGGTTTTGCCAATGTTTACCACAGACACAGTTGATCATATATACTACATGTTTTGTACCACAATTAGCATAAAACCTGATCTTATGTCTTCAGGGGTTGTTCCTAGCTGTGAACTCCTTCGAAGGTTTCATTAGGGCACAGGCATGGCAACGTGTCCTACCACATCTGTAACAACCCTTGACACTAAGCCAATTAGATGGACCTACTGGCTTATGTTCCAAAAACAAACCTGGGAATAATAATGAACCAATGTTTTTCCCCCTCTTGAAAACAAAACCAGGTTGGGATGGTTACATAGTTCTCAAAACAGGATCCTGCCTTAATACACTCCAATGTTTTCGCACTACCTTCTGTAAATAAGGAGTGTCTCTGGAGTATGTAGTAATAATACGAGGAAATCAGGGTGGACTTCTGAACGCTCTGATATAACATTACTGAACTTGTTGGAATATTTAGTCTTGTACAAGATCACATCGGTTGGCACCCACATCATATGCTCTTTTGATGTCAACCTTGGCAAATCCTTTGTATAAAGCGGTCCCACAGGGACATGGCTTGAGAGTAGGCATTAAGGAATTACAGTCGGATTTACTAAGACGGGAGGCTGATGTGGAAATAGCAGAAAGATTGGATCATTAAACATTGTGTCCACAAATTAGAGACGGAAGTGAAATACACCAAAAGGGATACATTTTTTTGCCCCTCAAAAATGTATCCCTTTTGGTGTATTTCACTTCCGTCTCTACGAAGGGAATATTCAGAGGAAAGAATTTACAAATTATAACATGTTTTTTACTGAAAAACCCCTCAAAGGCACTAGGAAGCATGAAAAAATAGTTAGATTTAAAGATGCAGATAACTAACTGTCGGATAGCTCTGCCTCATCCACCATTTTTTTACATTTCTCTTGGCGAATCGGAGGAAGACTCCAGGGGAAGGACCCACAGAAACTCTCCGATTTACAGGGAACGAGTAAAAACCAGAAGCCAAATGCATGTGATGGATTCGGGGGACTCGGAATGGACCCGGAGGGGGAGCGGCGAGCGAGGATGCAGCAGTAATTTTTGACATCTGACTCCAGTCTAAGTGTCCTTGGAAAAGGCTCTGATTTGGCATGTGATGTTATTAATATATCCCAACAGGTACTGACTGATATTGAACTCAAGGTGTTAAGCCTGGGATTGAACTTAGTCCCGGACAAGGGGATGAAATTTTTGATACCATACCGGAGACTTTATCTGTAGACTTACCTTGAAGAGACATTTTCACTCTGTCCCTAACCCTTGTGAAAATTTGTCAGTTAGTGTCGAGGAACAGGATAATTCATTGTCTTCACTTACTCCTTTTACATTGCATAATATCAATGATCAACATACAGTACTAGATATGCCCAGTCTGTCCTATGAGGATATATGTGCTGTTAAAGTGATGGAGGACCTTTTAGCTGAATCTAATCAGGGAGAAAATGTGTGTCGTTCCATCATACATACAGCATTACGAGATAAGACTAACTTTTATCCTGTTGCAAGTAGAGGCACATATGTTGATTTTTTTCAGAAGCTTGTGACTTGATCTGTAATAATTAGATAAATTTCAACAATCAAGAGGCAAAGGCCTTAACAGATCTAATGTCCAACAAATCAATTGTCATAACAAATGCTGACAAAGGGGGATCTGTAGTAGTTCTTGATGTGGAGTACTATAAATCTGAAGCTTTGCAACAGTTACATGATGGTAATACCTATCTTGTTCTAGTGATCCGACTACAGGCTTTTTTACTAGAATATTGAGATTACTGGATTGAGCCAAGTTTGAATCTATTTTGAGTGATAGTGAATACACCTATTTGAATAGAACTGATCCATGTATTCCTATCTTTCATTGGCTCCTTAAAGTTCATAAAAGTTTACGGAAGTTCAAGGTAGGCCAATAGTATCGGGCATTGGTTCTTTGAATGAAGCATTATCGGAATATGTTGATCGCCTGTTGTTATCAATAGTATTGAAATTGGCCAGTTATTTAAGGGATAGCATTGATTGCATTAATAAAATCCATAATGCCACCTGGAAGTCAACATACAAGTGGGTAACCTTAGATGTATCTGCATTATATATATATCAGCCATTCGTTTTTGGTTGACACATTTTGGATTATATTTGGATGTACAAAATGAATTTTTGATTGAGGCCCTACATTATCTTTTGTGTACCAATTATTTCATGTTCTATGGTTCATTCTACCTCCAGAAGGTGCGCTTTCATATGCAAACCTCTTTATGGGGACTTAATTTAATTTACAGTGATCTCAATCCCTTTTGTAAAAATGTTATTAGTTATTTTCAGTACATCGATAATTTGATTTTTATTTGGGACGGAGATAACTCCTCAATTGATGAATTTGTATGTTATTGTAATACCACAGTTTAGGGCATTTCGTTTACTAGCGAAATGAATCTCCTATCTAGACATTAAGTTCACATCTAAATTAGAGATGATAGATACCGATTTGTATCTTGAATCCATCACTCGTAATACCATACTCCATGCGAACAGTAGTCATCCTAGGCATGTTCTACGGGGAGTACTCTTTGGTCAGTTCTTGATACTGCATAGAATCTGTACCACATGGGACTCTTTCAACTCTCAAGCCATGTCCCTGTGGGTCTGCTTTATACAAAGGGGCTATGCCCAGGTTGACTTCAAAAGAGCATATGACAGAGAGGTGGGTGCCAAATGTTGTGATCTTCTACAGGGTGAACTTAGTTCTAATAACAAAACACACTCTCATAAGAATAAATATTCCAACCAGTTCAATAATGTTACATCAGAGAGTTCAGAAGTCCACTCTGATTTTCCTCGTATTATTACTACATACTCCAGAGACACTCCTTATTTACAGAAGGTAGTGCGAAAACATTTCAGTGTATTAAGGTAGGATCCTGTTTTGAGAACTATGTTACCATCACAACATGGTTTAGTTTTCAAGAGGGGGAAAAGCATTGGTTAATTTTTATCCCCAGGTTTGTTTTTGGAACATAAGCCAGTAGGTCCATCTAATTGACTTAGTGTCAAGGGTTGTTACAGATGTGGTAGGACATGTTGCCATGCCTGTGCCCTAATGAAACCTTCGAAGAAATTCACAGCTAGGAACAACCCCCGTAGACATAAGATCAGGTTTTATGCTAATTGTGGTACAAAACATGTAATATATTTGATCACCTGTGTCTGTGGTATACAATACATTGGCAAAACCAACAGACCAGTCAGAAAACAGATATCTGAACTTGAATGGTGTATCTAGAGGGGATAAGAGCTCTGCTGCCAAACATTAAATTGAACAACATGCCGGTAAAAGTTGTGTTTCTTTCCAAGTCATAGATAGAGTGGTTCCAGGGATTAGGAAAGGTGATATAGAAAAATCCCTCTTGAGAAAAGATCTTGGACCTTTACACTAGACATGGTTACACCCAGGGGCCTTATTAGAGAATGGGAACTTAGCTGTATTCAATATACTCTTAAGGGATAACCAATTATGTATTGATGAGTTTATGTATATTTTGTTATACTGGTCTTAATAATACATTAACGTCTTTATGAATCACTATGTATTTTATATTTTATATTCTGAACATATTATGATTGCCTCTTTCAAAAATGTGGCTTCTTTATTCTTTTGGATATATATATATTTTTGTTCTCATTTCATATCCATTACTAATTTATACAAAATTCCACACAATAATGGAGTGCTCTGACCTCATGCGACGAATCCTTTCGGATCAGGTGCTTGAGCAGTATTTGATCCAACCGGCCACTGATCAGAAATTCAATGCAAAGTCCAATATGCTGCAGCACACAGCGAAATGTATAATTTTCAAAAAGTGAATTTATTGGCTCAAAACATAATAGTCTGCTCACATGTTTTGAGCCAATAAATTCACTTTTTTTTAATTTATAATCCGTATTATATATGTCAGTCTGCTACTTAGTTTTACTTTTTCATCATGCTATACTATGTAATTGTATTTACAGTATATCTTATTACTTTTTGATATTATATACACGCTGAATGAACTACTTAATCCTTGTAGGCTACTTATATATTTAACTATTTATCTATTTACAATCAATTATCTATTTATACTCATAAAATGCTCTTATATTTCATGAATTAATGAATGCTGTCGTGATTGTGATCCTTTTTATTAACTGATATCACTTGTTGGTTTTAATGTTTATATAAGTATGCTGCCAGCAGGGGGCGTGCTGGCTTCTGATGAAGTGACAAGCACAGTCATGAAAAGCGACGAGCCTTGCACTCCCCTGCCCTATTTTTGATTTTTTTATATGTCACATGCTTTTAACAAGACCCCATAACCGTGGATTTTAACCAAATATCTTTATGAAACATATCCTGTGACCGATCCTGTGATCCTTAAGTATGTTTCTGATCTTTTTCCTATACGGCTGCCCACGTAACCACAGTGGAATGGTTCTACAGGACAGCGGGTAATGATTTTCTCTCCCTCCTACATGTGGCGTTCCGATGCGTGTATTCTCTCTTAGTTACTTATAATCACCTATCTCTCTTAAACCAAAATTTTTAAAGGGGAACTATCGTGAAAATGAAAATTGTATATGCCATTTAGCACACTGAGGTAAATATAATCAATAAAAATGATGTACCATTTCTGAAATAATCAAGTTTATTTCCCTCTCAGCATCTGTTTCTCTTCATTCTCTCTTCATACAGGAGTTGGGTGTCAAAAATTAATTGACAGATCCAATATATCTTATAGGGGGCTCCTTTTGCCTAGAAAATGTATTAGAGCTCACTCTATTAAAATCACTAGCATCATGTCTCTCTACATGCAGGATTTGTGCAAAAGGCAGTTATTATGTTAGATTTTGTTTGTACTGGAGTGAGCTTGAATTCATCTGATAGGAAAGGAAGCCCCCATATAAGATATATTGGATCTAACTGTCAATTAATATCTGACACATTACTCATGCAAGAAGGCAGAATGAAGAGAAACAGATGCTGTTAGTGGGATAGTGAAGATAAACTTGAGTATTTCAGAAATAATTGAGAATATTTAATTGATTGTGTTTAGAAAGTTTCTTATTTCAGTATGATGAAGCTTATATTACATTTTTATTTTTTGAGATAGTAAACCATTAAAAATAATTTCCCTTATTTCTGTAGTAATAAAACAGTACCTTGTACTTGATATAAACTAAGATATTATGAACCCTAATTGGAAACAAAATTAGCCTGTTGAGTTTATTTATTGTTTACATAATTTTCTAGCAGACATAAGGTGTAAAGATCCAAATTACGGAAAGATACATTATCCAGAAAACCCCAGGTCCAAAGCATTCTGAAGTCCCATACCATGCTTTTAAGGCATTCAAGTTAGCTGAAACAGACAAGCTTAAATTAAGAAGGAAAAAGGGTATTGCAGCAAGGAGTAAAAATTAGTTTTTACATTTTAAAAATAGTAAAAAATTAAGAAAGGGGTGACCCTAAATATTCCCAATTCTAGTAATACAACTAATGATGACATATGGTTCACACATGAGGAAATTCAAAAGAGACTTGAACATGTAAAAATAAACAAAGGTCCAGGACTGTATGGGGCTCATCTCAGGGTACTAAACGTACTTAGCTCTTTATAAGATTGTATATTTTCCAGGGAGAAAGGGTCCATGTGATGCAAAACATTTTGTGTAATAAAATAAAGTAAAGTAAAAAATAAAGTAGCAGCACAGTTCTGTGATTCAATTGGTTCCCTTCATGTTTTCTATTTGAGCTTAGCTCTGTGATTGCCAAACCATACTTCATTTTCAGGATTAGATGAGGTCTGGCATGGTGAATTACTGTGGAGTTGCTATTCAAAAAGGAATCCTGTTCTCCTCCTCAAAACTATTGGCTGGTTAGTCTGACATCAATGATTGGAAAGCTTTTCAAAGTGGTATTAAGGGATAATATGCTTTACTTCATTGCAGATCATAATACTATGAGTTTGTGCCAACATGCGCAACAGATCTTGCCAGACTAATTTAGTTGCCTTTAATGAGAAGGTGAGCAGGTGGTAGAAATAATATAAATGTGAGTTATGCACTGAATGGTAGTGTGTTGGGGTTTTTCTTGGTTAAGAAAGATTTGGGAATTTTTGTAGATAAGTTGTTGAATTCCTGGCAGTGTCATTCTGTGGCCACTAAAATAAAGTACTGTCTTGCCTAAAAAAGGGCATTAACTAAAGGGATAAAAACATAAGGTGCCCCTTTATAGGTCCCTAGTAAGGCCTCATCTGGAGTATGCAGTGCAGTTTTGGGCTCCAGTCCTTAAATGAGTGTGCAGAGATGTGCAACTAAACTGTTTAAAGGGATGGAAGATTGACTGTCAAGCTTGGGGTTATTTTCTCTGAAAAAAAGTTGCGAGACATAATTACTTTCATTTTTGAAGCAGTGTAGGTGGTTCTTCACAGTGAGGTTTTTGAAATGGGGTTCCAGATGATGTTGTGATGGCTGATTCTGTTAATACTTTAAAGAAGGGCTTGGATGATTTTTTGGACAGACATAATATCATAGGCTATTGTGATACTAAAATCTACAATTAGTATAGACGTTGGTATACTGTATTTCGTTTATTTCAATATATGGAGGAGTCGGTCTGAGTGTGTGTGTGTATGTATGGGAGCTGAGGGGTTAAACTTGATGGACTTTGGTCTTTTTTCAATCCTATATAACTTAATTGGACATCCGTTCCTTCCAGCCTTTAATGATTGCATTATTAACCCTTGAACTATAGTATATTAGAACGAATTTTTGTTTCCCACAGCCTATCTATTTACCCAATTTTATTTTTACACTGAACTGCTCATTTAGTGACCATGATTTCATATATTAATGGGGAGCTAAACCCAAAAATATGAATTTATATATAGGATGTTAGTGTGCTTTTCTGAGCACTTTTGCAACGTAAAATCCTTTTTATTTTATGATTTCATTGTGTTCTGAGATATTTGCATTTTAAACTGCTAAGAGCATCCATTTAGCCTGACTGAAGGTCAGCAACCCAAGGGTTAAGTAAATATAGGATGTGCATAGACAGTTATACATGTATTTATTATCATAATAGACAAACATTACCAGTGATGTTGCCCATTGGAATCAATCAGATCTTTGCTTTTGTTTTCTAACTTGTAGGTAACTCTTCAAATCTAACTGCAAATTGTTTGCTATAGCCAAGTGTTAATTAATATCCAGCTTAGTGTCACTAACACCCTGGTCCTTCAAAAAAACTATTGAGGTGAAGCCTTCCTAGCATTATTAGGGTAGGGGCACACGGCGCGATTTCGCCGCGATTCTGCACTAAGCGAGTTGTCGCTGCGTTTTTTAAGCCGAAATAGCTTTGCTAACTTTGGCGCTGGCGAAATCGCTGCGCTAATTCACACGCGGCGATTCTTTTTCTACTGTCGCCCGGAAACGCCCAGCGAGGCAACTTCGGACGACAATAGAAAACGAATCGCCGCGTGTGAATTAGCGCAGCGATTTCGCCGCGATTTGCATTGACGCCAGCGCCAAAGTTAGCAAAGCTATTTCGGCTTAAAAAACGCAGCGACAACTCGCCCAGCGCAGAATCGCGGCGAAATCGCGCCGTGTGCCCCTAGCCTAAAACTATCTAAAAACTGTCATAAAGCATGTACATTACAAAGGGGCTACTCTCTCTTTCAGTACAATTGTAGTTCCTATTGTCATTTGTAAAATGCTGTCTTGTTTTCTGCAAAATTCAATTAGATAGGAAATGCCTCTTCCTATAATTGCTCATCTTAAATAAATGTGTATGCCAGATTATAGTGTTCATAGGGTTTTTTTTCAGTTCAGTTGGTTTTAGAAACCGGTAAAAAATAAAAGATGGAAAACAATTGAAAAAAGTCTGTGGTGAACAATCTGAAAACAACTGAACTGACCAAAGTGTTTGTAAGGTGAACAACACCTTTAAGAAGATTGTTCAAAGAAGATTTGACCATGGAGTAATAATGGCAATTTACAGTTAACACATTGTTAGGATATTTTTGGGAAAATTAGAAGAAGATAAAAACCGCATTGCTCTAGCAAACAAGGAAAAAGGTAAACTCTTAAACCTAAACTCGAAATCCATCTGCCCCAGGTTCTCCAGGAATTCACAAATGGCCCATTTACCACCTTTTTACAGTCATATGAAAAAGTTTGGGAACCCCTCTTAATTTTTGGAGTTTTGTTTATCATTGGCTGAGCTTTCAATGTAGCAACTTACTTTTAATATATAACATGCCTTATGGAAACATTAGTATTTCAGCAATGGCATAAAGTTTATTGGATTAACAGAAAATATGCAATATGCATTATAACAAAATTAGTCGGGTGCATAAATTTGGGCACCCCAACAGAGATATTACATCAGTACTTAGTTGAGCCTCTTTTTGCAAATGTAACAGCCTCTAGATGCCTCCTATGGCCTTTGATGAGTGTCTAGATTCTGCTTCAAATCAACCCATAGATTTTTGATGGTACTCAAGTCAGTAGACTGTGACAGCCATTCCAGAATATTGTACTTCCTTCCCCCAACGTTGTGACTGATGCTTGAACATTATCCTGAAGAATTTGTTGAAATTGAGTTGAATTCTCGAATTAACAAAGCACCCAGTCCCTGAACTAGCCACATAGCCCCACAGCATGATGGAACCTCCACCAAATTTGACAGTAGGTTGCAGGTGTTTTTCTTGGAATGCAGTGTTCTTCTGCCATGCAAAGCACTTTTTGTTATGACCAAATAACTGTCTCTCATCAGTCCAAAGCACGTTGTTTCAAAATGACTGTGGCTTGTCTAAATGAGCTTTTGCATACAACAAGCGACTCTGTTTGTGTTTGCGTGAGTGCAGAAAGGGCTTCTTTCTCATCACCCTGCCATACAGATGTTCTTTGTGCAAATTGCACTGAATTGTAGAACGATGTACAGATACATCTGCAGCAAGATGTTCTTGCAGGTCTTTGGAGGTGATCTTTGGGTTGTCTGTAACCATTCTCACAATCCTCCGCATATGCCGTTCCTGTATTTTTCTTGGCATGCCAGACCTGGTTTTACAGCAACTGTGCCTGTGGCCTTCCATTTCCTAATTACATTCCTTACAGTTGAAACTGACAGTTTAATCCTCTGAGATAGCTTTTTGTAGCCTTCCCCTAAACCAGGATACTGAACTATCATTGTTTTCAGATCGTTTGAGAGTTGCTGGTTGCTCTGGAGGTTACAGGGTGCCATCCAGATGGTTGTGCCGTTAATGATAATGTGGTGGTTTTGTTCCACAATCATGTTTGCTCTTTCTGGATACTCTTTGAAACAAAATTGATTTGATTGCAAACATATATGTTGAGCAATGCTAAATCAGCTACATGCACAGGCCTCATCTGAAGTTAAAACATTGGGCCTGTTGAATGGATCCTTTAATCTGCAAGACTGTTTTCTCTATATCCTGCACTTAAAAGAGATGTCTAAAGGTGGCCATACACGGGCAGATAAATCTGGCAGTTTATCTGCCCGTGTATGGGGGCTTCCGACGGGTCTTCCCGATCGTTATCTGGCCACGATATCGATCGGGAAGGTTTGATTTTTAACCGACCGACCCATCGGAGCCCCATGGCGCATCGTAATTCGGTTGTTCGGCCATATGTCCGAACGTTCGAATTACCCCCGATATAGCCATGCCGTTAGTGGCATATCGGGGAAAGATCCGCTCGTTTGGCGATGTCGCCAAATGAGCGGATCTTTGAGTCTATGGCCACCTTAAGGGTAGGACTACGTGGACGTTTTTTGCATGATCCGACGCGCTCCAACAAAACGCATGCGTCAAATCTCATGCGACGAAAATAAGGTAAGTGAATTCATTGTCGGATGGTATCGCATCGTTGATCCAACGCGACACGACTGTCGGATGCAGACGATGCACGCTGCGTCTGCATCCAACAGTCGTGTCACGTCGGATCAACGTTGCAACACTTTCCATTACTTACCTTATTTCTGCCGCATGCGATTTGCCGCCGGCGTTTTGTTGCAGTGTGTCGGATCGTGCCAAAAATGTCCATGTAGTCCTACCCTAAGAAGAGGAGCCTTGTTCAAACTAATTAACAGGCTCATAATATTTTATTATATTCCCCTGCAGCTTACAATATTTCTGTGGCTAAAACACCTTGCTGGATGCAAAGTAATTAAAGGCTATACTCCAGTTGATAAAGCAAATGCTATTGTTTCATTTGCACAAGTGGCTAAAACAAATTGCTGGATGCAAGGTAATTAAGGCAGGACTGCTATACTCCTGTTGATCAAGCCAATGCTATTGCTTAATTTGCACAAGTGCCTTGGCTGCCTTACGGTGTAAGTTAGTATCCGCATATTATGTCTCGTAGTCTGTCTTATTTTATTGGCAAGACTAACACAGAGGCGTGACATGGAAGCACTTCTAATTAGCATTATAATACTGCCTCAGTACTTCATCTATGTTGCAGCTGCTCCATTATAATACTATATGCATTTCTGCTGCTGCACACTGTATGCATTTAGGCAGCAACTTGGTATTAATATATAATTTTACAGGTCTTGTAGGTTTAGACACATATCTTCCTCTTCCAATGAATTACATATCGTACTTTGCTTCTATACCGAAGCTTTGCTCAGTAGCAGGTGGAGCTTATCCTGAAAGCCCCTGGCTCACAAATCTACATGTGGGGATTGTGACAGGACTACAGATCCCATCCTGCACTGAGATTCATCAGTCCGATTAATGCAGGGGTTATCTTAATGTTTCCATGGAGTCTGTTTTCACCCTGCAGACACACAACTCCTGCTTTCCATAATCAGCTCTGCTCTGGTTAGTACCCCTGCACCATAATGATCCATGTGTTGTGCACATAAAAGACTGCATCTCTGGATGTAGTTTGAGCCTGGTATTCCAGAGTGATGAATAAGACAAACTTTTTACAAATGAATCTACCCTTAAGATGATTGTTTGTGCACTTGTGCAGTTATTCAGTATATCAATACTGTCAGCAGTTGTATTGCTATTGCTGTAGTACTGCTACTGTGTTGCAGTCCATATTCTGTACAATGGTATAGTCACAGGCTAATGACATGGTTCATCTGTGCATTTAATGATTGCTACTATGTGGCAGTCACTTGGTAATATGCTGGGTAATATCACAGGCAGTATTTATGTGCACAGTTTTACAATTTACAGATTCTACTATATTGCAATTATTCAGGAATTTAGCCCAGTTACTCGGTATAATGATACTGTTTTCAGTCTCATTACCACTAAGGTGCAGTTGTTCAGTGATATTCTATGCACTTTGTAAACTCATCAGCATTGTAAATGTACAAATATGCTGATACTGTTTTTACTTCTGCAGGTATTACTACTATGTTATAGTTACTCAGTAACATTTGGATAACTTTTACAGTTATCTGTGAAAGATTACACTATATATTTATGTGTGTGCATCCCTGAAGTTAGCTATTGTTGTAAAGCAGTTTTCTCAGCAAATTAGCACTATTATATTAAAGATATTAAAGACTTAAGATATTAAAGATATCTGTGGCTATTGCTGCTAGTTTACAGAAGCGTAACAAGCCCATTACTTTCTTTAATATAGACACTGCTGCCTTCCTGGTCATTTTGTTCCACCAACTCTGTATACACATGCACCTATGCAGTTAACTACTACAGTTATAATATATATCTCCTACAGTTTGTCCATATTACTAGGCGGCAACTGCTCAGAATAATAATGTTATCATGCAGGTCATTCTTGCAAATACGTATGCAACTTGTAGCAGATGCAGCTTCTTCGCGTAGGGGTACTATGGGAATTCATGTATTTTATTGTTGCAGCTATTTATGATAATAATGTGGACGCATTTGTTCAGATGAGTATATCTTTTTGGTTCTTTAATAGCTTGCTATTTAGGAAAATATGGCTGCTACAGCTTCTAGTACTGCAATGCTGCCATTTTACATAATTGTTAATCACCATGTGTTATTCATGTTCCATATAAATTTTATTAATTTCAACAGTTGTATTAAAAAACAATTTTTTTTGCAGCACAGATATGTCCTGTCGTAGTATTTATTTTCAATCTTACTTCAGTCAAGCATTTTTATGCAACTACCATTTCATTTACAGATAATTAAATCAACTACAGTGAATATAAATTGCATCTTATCATTTCCATAATATATTTCTCAGTGGTATATTCTACCAATTGAATGCTTGAGCATTATTACAACTTATCTGTATATTTATGGATATTACTAGCAATACTGAAATTATTTATTTTTAAGTGAAATCGTTGGTATATAATACTATATATGTCTCCATAACCTGTACTTGCTGTTACTGGGTACTGGCTGTTACTGGGGACTGACTGCTAACACACTAAAACAATAATAATGTAGAATGTAGATTATACTGTGTGTACTTTTGCAGCTCATGGTTCGATGTTGTATATATCCCTTATCTTGCTATCACTTATTATTACATTTTATTATTGTAAGATTAAAAAAAAATGTTATTTATGGTACAACTTTAGCTATTACTATGATTTGATATATCATCATATGCTACCTTGCTACTATATTAATATGGTTATATCAATGTTGAACACTACTATCATGCTACTGTTCCGTACAGCATACTAAAACCACCATTATTATGCTGCTATCTTTTGGGCCCTCAGCATATTATTCTGAGTATCATAACACCATTAATATTTGTTATTGTCATTACATAGGCCCAAAAGTATATCTTCTTTACACAGACTAACTATGTATTGATGCATCTACAGGGTGCATTTCAATTGACTCCATTGTGGGATTTGGATATGGTCCTTAAAGGAGAATTCAACCCATTTGTAAAAAAACCGAGCACCCCCACCCCAGATAGACCGACCTCCCTCCCTCCTCCCCCAGGCTAACTGACCCCCCAGGGAAATGCCCCATACTTAATACTTACCCCTCGGCGTAGAATCTGCCAGCGAAGTTCCATGCGTCCATCTTCCGGGTCCTCGGTAAGCTGACTGGGAGATCAGTATTTCTGTGCATGCGGAGTTGGAGCAGTTTGCCGGTTTGCGACAACTGCGCATGCGCTGAATTACACGGAAATTGCCGATCTCCCAGTCAGCTTACTGAGGACCCGGAAGATGGATGCGTGGAACTCCGCTGGCAGAATCTGCAATGAGGGGTAAGTATAAAGTATGGGGCATTTTCCCGGGGGTCAGTTAGCCTGGAGGGAGGGGGGGTCTACCTGGGGTGGGGGGTACTCGGTTTTTTACAAATGGGTTGAATTCTCCTTTAAGAATTTACAAAAGGGCACCCTTTGAACCATTAGAGGAAGCCTCCCTATTACATCTGACAATTAAAATTGTGTTGCTAGTAGTCATTTGCTCTGCAAGAAGAGTAAGTGAAATACAGGCCTTGTTCTGCCTCTCCAGTCTAAGCACTACAATGTGATCTCGTCTTAACTCACGGTTGTGTTGAGATGTCTATAACTGCAGTCTTAGGTAGATTGGCTGACAGTGACTCGATCCAATGACACCTTGAAGATCATGAAGAAGTTTATTTAAAACTGTGTAGATCAAATACCGATGAACAATGGATAGGTCAAAAAATCATAGTGTGAACAGCTAACAGAGCATGTAACAGAATGCAGGTTGAAGCTGGAATGAGCTAGAGTGAGAAGTAGGGGAGGAGACAAGAGATGAGAGGAGGCTAAGGGAAGAGAGATGAACCACACATAAGAAAAAGGCAAACAATGCATGTGTAACATGACACTCCCCGTCGGAATCTATGATTTCTAATAACAATAATAACTTTAGTTCAAGTCCGGGTATAAGATATTTTTTCTGCTTGGAAGACCTGCAACAGAAGAAACGACAAAGAGCAACAGGAAACATTACTACAATACTTGTAGAAGTACTTTTTCAAGTGTGGACACCGGACTTCAGAGGGGAAGGCAGCAACAGCACCAATCCTTCTTACCTCCCTTTGCATCAGGTCGGTGTTGGGAGTCTATCTTCCTGTTTGGGCAGAAGAAGTACCAGTTCTGATATGGGTCTGAAGTAGTGTCTTGCAGAACCTTCTTTCATTACTTTGACTTCTGCTTTCCGCACCTTGCCATCGTTACTTGGAACAGTCTTTGTGATAAGACCGATAGGCCAATTGTTACGATGAGCGTCTTTTTCTTTGAGGTGAACAACGTCCCCAACTTGCAGGTTGGGTTTACTGACTTGCCATTTTCTGCGACTTTGAAGGTTGTTAAGGTACTTCATCTTCCAGCGGCTCCAAAATGCATTAGCAAGATGTTGAACCCGTTTCCATTGTTGTTTGTAAACACTGGTACAATCGAAAGCCTGAGGTGGAATAGTATCTACCCCAATCTTTTGAGTTAGAAGGGTGGCTGGAGTTAACTTAGTTTTGCCCATGACGAATCCTGCATCTATTTCACCGTTGGAGTGTACAACTCGGAGATAAGCTACTGCAGCTATGGCTTCCATGGATGCATCCGAAAAGACATGGATCTCCAGTTTGGTATCATTCTTCAAGGAAGCAGGAATATAAGAGCGTGGTATCTTAAACTGTTGCAACGCCTGGATGGACTGCTTCCAGGATTCCCACCTTTGTTGTTTTTCTTTGGATAAAGGGGTATCCCAGTCAGTGTTCTCTGTAGTGAGTTGTCTGAGTAATATCTTACCCTGAATGGTAAAGGGTGCTATGAATCCCAAGGGATCATAGATGCTGTTCACTGCAGATAGTACTCCTCTTTTTGTGAAGGGCTTCTCGCAGGCTGATGTTTGAAATGTGAACGTGTCTTGTTTCACATCCAACAGCAACCCAAGGCTGCGTTGTGTGCGGGAAAGGTCAGATTTTAGTCGGAATTCCTTAGCACTGACAGCATGATCATCAAAGGGAAATGCTCCCATTACCTCATTGCTCTTGGAGATGATTTTGTGTAGTCTGAGATTGGCAGTAGCGAGCATGTTCTGAGTCCTGGCGAGAAGGTCAATGGCCTCTTCTTCCGTTTGTAGAGACTTAAGACCGTCGTCCACGTAGAAATTCCTTTTGACAAACTGACGTGCATCTGTTCCAAACTCTTGTTCACCCTCTTGGGCTGTTTTTCTCAGTCCATAAATGGCGACTGCGGGGGAAGGGATATTCCCGAAAACGTGAACCTTCATTCGATAGTCAATGACCTCATTGTTGCGATACCAACGGAATCTGAGGAAGTTTCTGTCATCTTCACGGACTATGAAACAATGGAACATTTGTTGAATGTCGGCCATAATGGCTACTGGCTCTTGTATAAAGCGGAGTAGGACTCCTAGGAGGTTGTTGTTCAGGTTAGGTCCAGAGAGAAGATTGTCATTGAGAGAAACACCTTCTTGACGAGCACTTGACGAGTCAAAGACCACCCTAATCTGGTCAGGCTTGCGAGGATGGTAGACACAAAAACATGGAAGGTACCAGCATTCTTCTCCATGTGAAAGAGGGGGTGCTGGTTCAGCATGATCTCTCTCGAACACCTTCTGCATAAATTCAACAAAATATTTCTTCATTTCCGGTTTCTGCTTCAGGGTGCGCTCTAAGGAGAATAACCGCAAATCTGCCTGTTGTCTATTATTTGGCATTCTCTTCCTCGGAGTGCGGAATGGTAATGGTGCCACCCAGCTGTTGGAATCATCTTGATAGAACTCTTTACTCATGGTTCTCAAGAATTCTTTGTCTTCCATTGTGGCCGCTAACTCATTGTCTTTTGTGGTTACCTCAAACACTGTGTTACCAATGTTGTCTTCCCGAAAGATGATTGCTTTCCCATCCTCTAGTATGATGCTCTCTTGTGTACCGTTGCTACACAGCCTTTCTTTCACACTATAGTGATGTTGTTGTCGTGGAAAGCAAGTGGTACGTCCATTGGGCAGGATGTGTGTTTTGAAGGAAGAAACAGAGAGAGGTTTCCCGGCATTGCTAAGACAGACGTTGCCTATAATGACCCAGCCTAGATCCAGACGCTGGCGTAAGGTGCATCGTGTGGGCCACTGATTTGACGGCGCACCTTGTGCACCCTTAGAATGTCTCTCCCGAGTAGCAACAGGATATCAGCATTTTCATTGAAGGCTGGTATTTGTTCAGCTATGTCTTTCAAGTGAGCATGGTGCAAGGCAGATTCAGGAGTGGGAATCTCATCCTTGTTGGTTGGGATCTGATTACACTCCATGATAGTAGGCAAGGGTATTTCTAAGTTGCTATTGAGAGGAGTAACTACAAGGCCACTGGCTCTTCTACCCAAGACTTCTGTAATGCCTGCACAAGTACCTAGGGTATAAGGTAGAGCATCTCCTGCGATGCCTAAGAGATCAAAGAACCTTGTACTTGCGAGAGATCGGTTACTCTGATCATCCAGAATGGTGTACAGTCTTATGGCCTTTTCAGGTTGGCCCTTTGTGTATACATGAACCAAGCATATCTTAGCGCAGGATTTCTCACAAAGTCCTTCTCCACAGACTTCAGTGTAGGTTGAGGACACTAGTGTGGAGGTAGTTATTTGTTCGACTTGCTGAGTGTGGAGTAGTGCTGTTTTGGTACAGATGAAGGGCTTGTACGTGGTTGTCACTCCCGCAATCCTTGCATTTAATGATGGCCTTACAGTCCTTTGCAAGGTGTTCTGTGGAGGCACAGCATCTGAAACAAACTCCAAATTCCTTTAAAAGTTCCTTACGTTCTTGTAGAGATTTCTTTCTGAAGCCGATGAACTTATTAAGTGGATGTGGCTTTTTATGTATGGGGCATTGACGATTTGGATCCTCTAGTTTCTTGTTTTGTCCAGTCCCTTGAAGAACTGTAGCAGCAGCAGGTTGAACATCGGTCCTTTTTTTACTGATACTGGGCCCCTGCGGTCTCTGTGTGTTGTGCGTGTGTTTGCAAGTCCTGGAGATGGTGGACTGAGAGGATTGCAGTCACCGTAGAAGAAACTTGGGTCGTTCTTAGAATCCGCAATTTCTTTTATGAAGTTACAGAAATAGGAAAAGGGAGGAAAAGCAACTCTGTACTTTTTCTTGTAAGTAGATCCCTGACTAACCCATTTTTCTTGGATGCCATAAGGTAGCTTAAGGACAATAGGGTTGATGCCACGAGGGGTGTCAAGGTAACTAAGCCCCGGTAGGCGGGTGTCTGCTTTAGCTTGTTGGAGCTCTAGTAGAAGATCACTGAGTTCTTGAAGCTTTAGATTGTCTTTAGCTGTAATCCTCGGAAAACCTTGCAACCTTTTGAGTAGGGCATCTTCGATGGCTTCAGAACTGCCAAAACTACGTTCAAGTCTGTCCCATGCAGCGTCAAGACCTGTAGCAGGATTGGAAGTGTAAACTGTTTTAAGTCTCTTGATGCGTTCAGTAGACTGGGGACCTAGCCACCTGATGAGTAGATCCAGTTCCTCTGCAGGAGTAATATCTAACTCGCTGATAGTGGCTTTAAAGGTGTATTTCCAGCCTCTGTAATTTTCCGGTTTGTCATCAAACATGGTGAGGCCCATCCTGGTGAGTTCTCTGCGAAGGATATACTTAGCAAACTGTGACATGTCTGTGTTTTCAGACTTTGGGTATTCGATTGCAGGCGGAACAGAGTTCATTGTAGTGGCAGGTACATTGGTGTTGAGTGGCTTGGGAACATAAGAGGGTGCCAAGGCGTTTAACACCGGAGCTGGGGTACAGTCCAAGGGTGTGTGGGTTTGTAGCTGTAAATTAGTGGGTTGGTTAGTAGGTGGCAGGTTACTGTGATATTGAGGTAGACGGTCTTTTCGACCGTCGCTTGTCGCTTGTGAAAGAGCAGTAAATGGAAAGAGAACACCTTGGTTAAATGCCTTGGCTGCTATGTCAGTGTGATGGAGTTTCGATGAGGTCTGTGATGAAACTGATGCATAGGATTTAACAGAGTGATTGCTACTGATGCCTCTTTCATTGTCACTTACAGCTTGTTCTAAGACTCTTAATCTTGCCATGTCTTTGGCGTGCTCACATTGTTTCTCCAAAACTTCCATCTGCGCGTTTTTCCACGCAGCCTCAGCTTCCATCTCTGCCTTCTTCTGTGCTTTCTCTTGGACGAAGGCTGCCTGGATTTTAGAAGCTTCGGCATCAGCTCGGGCTTTGATGAGTTGTTGACTGAGAGTAGAAGATGTTGATCTTAAGGATTTGGAAGATCGTGTGGAGCGCTTAGAAGTTGTGGAGAGATGGGATCTGAAGTCATAGAGATGTGCGATTTTTACATCTGTTTTTGCCCTTGTTTGTATTACTAAATCATCTCTTTCAAGATTGAGTTCATTCAATTCCTTTAGTTCTTGTAAGGAATTTTCTGTGTTGTACCGCTTTAAGAGATCAGCATATTTGTCAGACAGTCTTTGATAGTTCTCATAAGCAGCATTCAATTGCTTAACAGCGCCCTCTAGGTGCAATACCTCATGAGTTGGTTGTGACAGAGCTGACATGCATTCAATAGTCTTAGACCATAAGTGGCTGATGTTTCTCAGCAGCTCCTCCTTGTCAGCCTCATAGTTCTCTTGAACTTTCCAAGTTGGCTTCGTCAAACGTTTTTGTTTTATGTGGCTTTGAGGATCTGACCCCTGAGCTGTAAGAAGTTCAGGTTCTTGCTGTGTATTAGGTTCTTCAGGTTGTACATTGTCTTGCTCGTGCATTGTGTCAGGCAGAGGGTAGAATCAAGCAAGGTGTGTTTACATAGAAATGTATCAATCTTCTGCCTCAGGGAGATGGTTTCCTAGGCAACCAGTGGGCGGGGGAGCGAGGGACTAGCTTAGCAATGGCAGTGCAAGTTAACTTTGAATGCACAGAGATTTTAGATTCACTTGCAGACAGAATGAATATGGTGTATTCTAGGAGCACATTAAATGACAGTTGCATGAACAGTTTCTTCATTAATCTGTGCAGAAAACTGATGAATCTTATGCTGAGGTTTGCTTGCTGCCTGGAGTATGCAGACTTGCACATATATTCTGCTATAATCCAGTGTCTATATGCATCTCACTACACATGCAAGCTGGTAAGGATCCTTTGAAAGATATTAGCTGATCTTTTAAGATCCTTTCACAGATTTTTTGACTGTTCTGCCTCTCCAGTCTAAGCACTACCATGTGATCTCGTCTTAACTCACGGTTGTGTTGAGATGTCTATAACTGCAGTCTTAGGTAGATTGGCTGACAGTGACTCGATCCAATGACACCTTGAAGATCATGAAGAAGTTTATTTAAAACTGTGTAGATCAAATACCGATGAACAATGGATAGGTCAAAAAATCATAGTGTGAATAGCTAACAGAGCATGTAACAGAATGCAGGTTGAAGCTGGAATGAGCTAGAGTGAGAAGTAGGAGAGGAGACAAGAGATGAGAGGAGGCTAAGGGAAGAGAGATGAGACACACATAAGAAAAAGGCAAACAATGCATGTGTAACATGACAGGCCTTGTCCTGCAAGAAACCTTACATACAAATTCTTCAAGACAGAATTATTCTTAGAGCAGATCCCCCATTTAGTCCTAAAGTATCTCAAGTTTTCATGTCAATTTTGAGAATACCTTGCCTGATTTCTATCCAGACCCTAAGAATAAGAAATATTACTGGATGTAATCCTCATATGCGTCTGAATAAAGCCAAAGATTGATGTTAGCAGTGTCAGACTCCTGAATTATTCTTGATCAGCGCTCCGCAGCAGTTTGAAAGTTTGGTTTAAAAAAGGCAAGACCGCATCAAAGATGTCACTATGCAGATGGATAAAAAAGGCAATTACATTGCATATAGGACAGTGTCCTGGTTAAGCTTCAAAACCTTCTTGAACCATCGCAAGAGCAGTCTTAGTTGTTGTGTCTGATTAACCCTCCCGTTACTACTGCTTATAAACTCTCTGTAGTAAGTGCTATGGTGATACTTACCGTAAATTTCTTTTCCCTCGGTCCTGAAGGCAGCACGTTTATCCCTCCCTTTATTTAAAGGTGTGTTATTGCTTATTAATCACTGAAGGGTGTCTGGTGGAAGGGGCTTTTATAGGGAGGAATGGGAGGAGTTTTTTATTGTGCTGGGCGGTGGTTTCCAACCCTAAGGAGGAGCTCTCTCTGTAGTAAGTGCTGCCATTGGGAATGAGGGAAAAGGAATTTACAGTAAGTATTAAATTATTTTTTTCTCATGATTGGACACACCTGCCTATGAAGTTCAAGGCTTAACGAGCTAATCCAACCAATTTGGTGTTGCCAATAATCAGTATTGAGCAGTTACATGCACTCAAATTAGCAAAATTACTAGGGTATCCAAATTTTGCACAGCCAGTTTTTCACATTTGATTTAATTTCATACAACTGAATACGGCTTCACTAAAAATCTTTGTTCAGAAAACACCCAAGTACTCAGATGTTCCTGAGAAATGAAAGACATACCACTGTTATCTTTTTTGTTGAAAGTGGAGTAAAATATTATGCAGGCTGAGAGGGGTTCCCAAACCTTTTCATATGACTGTAGATGTCGCTGTACCTAAATATAACAAACTGAACAGGTCACATGTAAATCTGCAGGTGCAAAGTGCAATTAAGAGTGCATTTGGCACAATACCAAGTTGGGAAAATTCCAGCAACAGTTTCCACATTTCATTGCAAATCAGATGCAACTGCATGGAAGCCTGCCATTGTGGTTCTCAGCACATGATTGACATCTGTGCCTGATTCTTTTGGTGCAAGTGTGCTGAGCTTATTGATGCTGGGCACAAAGAAAATCCTGTGTTAATAGCAGCCCTCAATTAGGATGTGCAACTTATTTAATTGTATTTGCCACAGTCCTTCAAACTCCACTCTCAATTAACAGCATTATTACCATTCAATAACACATTCTTCATGCCTAAGGATTATTGACTGTAATCTAGTCACACATTCAGATTGCAAAATATTGCAGTTTACATCTATGCAAAATAACCTGGCCACATCTTACTGTAGAACAATCATAACATGTATATTATCTTTCTATTCTCAGACTGCTGCAATTTACAGACATTTCGCTCTGTTTTTAACAACTACCCTGTGGAAATTCCTTAATTTATTTTATTTATTAATAAAAGTCACACTCTTAGCACTTAAAATATTCAATGCTCTTAACAATTAAATCATTTAGTCTAAGCTCTGATCTTAAATACATTCCTTCAGGAACCTTACATTTAGCTTCTGATTTTGCCTCTTTCTTCTCATGATCTCATCCCATTTGCACTGTCAAGAATATGCACTCTTCTGCCTGTCTCTGGAATGCTTTGTCACAATCTTTCAGATTCTCTTCTTAAAAACCCACATTTTTTACAGCACTCTAAATTATTAGAACTCAGCATACCATAAAGAACCATTAATATTTATTTTCATCAATTGTATACAATTAGAAGAAAAATGTGCAAACCCTTTGTTACTGAATTAAACACAATATTAAAATAACTTACATGAGTACTCCATTTTGTTAGTATAGAAAAAGGTATCTGAACCCTTAAAGTTGGTGTTTACAAAGCACACCTTGCTTAACATTGCAGTAGATGTAAGCAAACTGCCAATTTTGAAGACAAAGATTAAGCGTTATCAACAATATTTAAAGGAGAAAAATCAGTCTGCACATTGGGGTTAAACAGTTTACAGTTGATCTTAACCATGTGTTAAAATGTACCAATACTACTAAGCTTTAACACCCCATAGCAAGAATAGAGATTGACTGCTCAAATAAATGTAAATGGTTTGATAAAAATTTTCCTGTCATGAAAATGTTCCATTTTTATTTTGCAAGTTTAGTCAGTACACAGATTACTCCCCAGCATAACGGAATTCTGCTTATTTCCACACACATCATGCACATCATTTTGATTATTTTTCCTATTGGGTCTTCACACTAATTCCAAAGCACACACACAACTGACATTAAAGTAGATACAAGAGTTAAAGTTGATAAACTGATGATTTGTAACTGATCATAAACCATTTTCAGTAGAGGTGATTTATTAAACAAGTGAGTGGCATTAACAGTATTGTTATATTTATTGTTATATGCCTTGTGAGCAGGTTGAACAGACCGTTCTTTAGCAGGTTAAACTCCATTTATTGTACAGTTTTCTAGATTTGGAAAATAGGCGTATAAACAAGATAAAACACAACCCTTGCCACACTTGGGCTCTAACTAATACGCATTGTAGTTTCCCTATATTAACACATATATTAACACAATTTGCTGCCAAATATAAAAAATATAGCTCCAAAGAGGCTGTACCTCTTTTCATTAGGAAAAACATTCCACGCTGTTCCACATGCAACGCAGATCCCTCTCTTAGTTTTTCTCTGGGAAACACCATATCAGCTAGCAGATCTACCCTGCTAATTATTCCCCAGCTAAGACTTCCTAGGGGAATTAGCCCACTGTTTAACACTGTTGTCTAGACCCTGTGCACATCATCAGAAACTTAACCAAAGTGATACGTTTTCTACACTTTCCATCACTCAGGCCAGTTGTTTTGCACATGAGCCAGGTATAAGTGTAGGTCCATTTTGTAAGGGAAAATGATGTCATGGATAATATGTCATAAAGGCATATTATAAAAAATAATTATTTAGAAATAATTTTATTTTTTTCAATTAACTTAAAGAATACAATATGACACTTAAACAGTAGGTAAGGGACTGTGTAATACTCTGTATGCAAGTACAATTTGAAGTTCCTCATGGCAATATTACAATATGGAATTGCTTTATTTTGCTTTTCTGCCTAAAATTTTTTTTTTTGTTTCTACTTTCTAATGTTCCCTAAAGGACCACACTTTCAGGTACATTAAGCCTATTATTCATATTTCACTAACCTAAAGAGTATAATCATCAATTTATAAAAATAATTGTAATTTCTGCATAGGACAAGCAATTTTCCTTATGAATTAACTCTGGCAACCTTTGAATATGACTGCAGCCATGTTAATATGTGACCTTATCTATTTTGCAGTCTGTTTGAGAATGGAATAAACTGGGGCCGTATTTTGTCACTGCTTGGTTTTGGATATCGAATGGCAGTTTATGTTGTCAGGAATGGGCAGCGAGGATTTTTCAGAATAATAAATCAGTGGATGATGACATATGTTATGGAGAGCTGTGTTGCACAATGGATATCAGACAGAGGAGGTTGGGTAAGTGATGTAAAAATGATAAGAAAGAAATCAATGGACCAAGGGGGTAGAATTTCTGGCAACAAAAAAGAAAGGTAAAGGCTAATAGTTGGGGCCAAAATACAAATTTATGTATGCCTGCTATTGTCATGAAATGCTTATAGGTCCTTTTATAAACAACAAATGTTAGTGGTATTAGAGCTTTTTGAAAACACAATTAAACTCTATTTCTCTAATACCATGAATGCCATAAAAGTTATTAAAAGATCAGAATGTTAAAAGAACAAAAAAACACTGAATGATTCTATAAAAAATATGAAAACCTCTAAACAATTAATAGTGAAAAAAAATCTGAAAAACACTAAAAGGTGGAAAGGCTAAAAAAAAAGGTCCATAGTATCAGTGGAGCTTCCATTGCCTTCTATGGGACCTCGACAGCTTTTACTTGACGCAGTTATGTATTAGAGGTTTTCATTGTCTTACACTTAATAAATCTCTGAATTTTAGAGTTTAGAGAGTTTTAGAAAAACAGATTTGTGAAAAAATAGAGATCCGAACGTTAATAAAATACTTGGAAGTCACAGTGCGTCATGAAATGCTTGCGGGCCATAGTGCATTTGGCATAAAATGCTGGTGTACCTAGTGCTTTTCCTGAAGCCTCCATTACAACCATCTTAAGCAAGGGCGTGTTTCAGTGTTAATTGGGCATGGTTTTTTTGGGAGTTGATACAAACTGAAATGGGGGGCATTTTTCACTGGTTAATATAATCAAGCTTTTTTAATTGTTTCTTCCCTTGTCTTTTAGGCGGCATTCTTCCAATTAACAAATTACAGTATAAAATATGTCATCGTGGCTCTCAGTGTGGCACTTACCCTGCAGTTTCTGCTTCAACGATTGACCTGACCACCTGCTATCTTAACATCCAACTGCCAACACAGTTACTAGTTAATTTATTAACCCTGGGCAAATTCATACTTGGGCATTAAACCATGGCAACTTATCAGATTTTGATTTTGTTATTCTACCTGCAGCTGGTTGTAAAAAAATAAGCACTGATTGATTGTTATAGGTTACTGCACAAGTGTAGATTTGCCCAATGTTGATAAATAAGTCCTCTTGTCTTTTTGAAAGCAGACCAGGTTTCATTTTTAATTAGTAAACAGAGTTCAGAATAATCTTTGAGGCTTGAGGTTTTGTTCACTGCACGACAAATGTATTTAATTCCTTGTCAACATATGGATTATGAATTTTACCTGCCATGTTTAACACAGTCTATGTAAGGATACTTGTGACAGACATTTGATCTGGACCAGCAGTGCTGACATTTCTAGTGTTTTGTACTACAAACCACATTTGCAGTTATACTTGTAAAGATAATATTATGGTTTACACAACATGTAAACTAAGTTACTCAGGTTCATTTAAACCAAGTGCTTCCTTTACCTATTGGGACTACAAATTAATTATTGGCAGGGTTTCCCACCCGGGCCTCAGGTGACCAATGGGTTAATAAATCGTGCCTCCATTTGGCAGGAGGGCACTTCTCAATTAAAATATTAGCTCTGCCTTAACCCCTCCAAGGAAAAGCATCATGAATGATTAATTTCAATTGTGCTTTTAATGTCTTTATCCTGCAGATACTTTGCATTAAAGTCAAACAATACATTTTCATAATAGTTGATTTAGAAAAATAAAATCTGTTAAAAACAATGGACCAACGCACAGTTTCCAAGATTTGCTGTATTTGTATAATGAAGTCCACAACTAAAGAATGTATCCAACTGAAATGTGTGTTTCATGATTATTGACACAAATGGAAAAGGGAGGGTAAAATTAACAGAGCAGTGATTCTAGTCCCTTACCTGCTACACTGGACCGGTACATCGTTTTTTAAAAAAACAGACGAGCTTGGAGTACTGTTTCAGTATTGCTACTCTGCCTTGGTTATGGTATCCCATGTAAGGGGGTGAAAACTCATATAACAAATGATCATTTTCCATAAGATAACTATATAGGTCACATTGCAAAAGTCAATCATTCCTAAGAATTATTAAACCTAGAAATCTCTCTCTGCTTTAAATGTATTATAAATTTAGCATGTCCACTAAACCACTAAATCATTCTACACATCCGTGCCGTATTTCAGTGTACGTCACTCACAAACCTATACCAGCCTAGCTATTATCATTAAATATTATATTATGCACATTTCCACGTGTCTGTTGAAAAATCAGACCATTACATTTTATATAATTTTTGGTCAAGAAAAAAAACGCTTTACACAACAATATATCTTGTGTTAAATCTGTGGCTATAAAAGGCTATTCTTATATCACTATTACGCGTATTAGTGAGTTGTGTTAACTTTGGGAAAGATGTATCAAAATTTGAGCTTGAGTTTTTTTCTCAATTTAAGAAAGAATTCAATATTCTTTCAATAGTCACTATTTTGTGACATTTTGAATAGTCAGAGTTTTTAAAAGAAAAAAAAGCAAAATCACATAAAAAAAACTCAGCTAGTAACATAGTAAGTAAGTTAGGCACATCCATCAAGTTCAACCTTTATGTATCACCTTCCTAGCTGCAGAGTTTCTAATGAAGTCTACAAGAATTTTCTCAGTATATTTATACATTTGATATTTTTATTGAAAATGAATGGGGCTATGTGATCACTTGTTTGTTTTTCTTTTATGAAAGAACTGAACCATAACTATTATACTATTTTTTTATGAAATAAGAAGTTAAGTGTGTTTTATCACTAGAATTTGAAAATGAATAACTCTGCGGCCCTATAAAAAAACACAGCAAGCACCCATTTTTCAATGTGACATAGAACCTGTTAAAAACATAATTTCTTTCTTTCATAAGTTCTTTCAAGAACAAGCTTTGCTGCCAGCTATAGGTTGCAACATACAATCCAAATATTTATTCTCTGAAAAACTGATCCAACACTTGCCATGATAGCTCTCCAAAAGAATGCTCAATGAGTTCAATGAATAGGGCATCCTACATCACAAAAAATATTGTTTTTTGTATTTGTTAAGTATTTGTTAAGCTAAACAAAGCAAATTTAAGATAGTTTTTGTTACTCTATTTGCACATCTCTCACATCTCTCAAACACATTTAAATTCTCAATTTAAACAAAAGGAACATGGGGCTCATTTATAAACACTGGGCAAATTTGCACTCGGGCAGTAACCCATAGCAACCAATCAGCAATGAGCTTTTTTCAGTCAGCTGCATGTTGAACAATGAAAGCAATCATCTGATTGGTTGCCATGGGTTACTGCCCGGGTGCAAATTTAATCAGTGTTTATAAATGAGCCCCAGTGACTTATTTTCATTAATCCATAACTTTCGTTTAATATCTTATTTTGTTGCATAAATGTAATTTTTATTTTCAGATAAACATATTTTAAATGTCTTTTATTGACTATTTTATAATATAACTAGTGATGGGCGAATTTATTCCCCAGGCGCGAATCGCGGCAACAATTTATAAGACGCCGATTAACTTTAATGGGCACTGGCGTCGACTTTGATGCCAGCGCCCATTTTGACAAAATCATTGTTTTGAAAACTTTCTGCCAGTTTCGCCAATTTCGCTGGAAATCCATGGCGAACTGAAATGGGACCAATTCGCCCATCACTAATTATAACCAATTGTATAATGCATATTTATAACTTGAATTTAATAGTTTAAATAATAATAAGGTTTTGTAAAAGGAATCTAATTAATTGTTGAAATTGATTATTCACTATTGCTTGGGAAGGTAAAGGAAGCATTTTGAATTTTAAATTGACTTGGGTTAATTATGAATACACTTGACAAAATACTAAATGTTATGTAGGCCATGATAATAAAGTGTACACTGAAAAAGAAGTTAGAAGTATTATACCTGTTGTGCTAACATGCTAACTATAAAAATAAGCAGGAAAAAATATGATTTTTTTTATACATTAGATATTTTAAAATCTGGTCTCAGAGAACATTCCACAAGGCTGATTTGTTATCATTCAATGGTGGGTGCACGTGAATTAATGTAAGAAATGTGAGTGAGTTATTTAGCTTGCTTGTATCCTCTTGCATTATTTGGTTTTTTTACACTTATGCGAAAAAAAATGTCCTCCACAATGGTGTTTTTCAAAAGACAGCTTTTTATTTTTTTAACAGAAAACATGCTTGTGGGGGAAAAACTCTCTTTCATTTTCTAAAATCATTTCATCCAATCATTAAATTAAACAAAATGATCCCTTACTTTCTAACCTTTTCTCTGAGAGTCATACTCTTTTAACCCATACATTTTTTTTAAAAAATAATGAATTCACCCCAATTTATCATTGACTCAGGGATTATTTATATTGTCTGTTTCAAAAAGTGAGCTGTTATTTTTAATAAAAAATAATTTTGCATAAATTCAGAGGCAGTGCATTTCTTTTCTTTGTATATATTTTGCTGGTACTGCTACTGGCCAATTGGACTGATTGCGTCCATTCAGGCCCAAAGCCGATGGGGGCCCCGCACTATGAGCCACCAATATTCCAACGTTAATGTGCTGAGGTTTTTGAACAAAATAATTGTGTATAATTTTACCTCTGTGCCATCAGATCTGGGGGTATTTATACATGAAATTGCCACTGTACCATACTGCTATGAGATCTCGGGGTATTCATACATTAAATTGCCACTGTGCCATCCTGCTATGAGTTCTTTGGGTATTTATACATGAAATTGCCACTGTGCTATTCTGCTATGAGTTCTGGGTGTATTATACATGGAATTTCCACTTTCATCCTGCTATGAGTTCTGCGGTTATTATTAGGGATGCACCAAATCCACTTTGTGTAATTCAGCCGAATTGTTTGTGAAAGATTCGGCTGGATACCGAACCGAATCCAAATCCTAATCTGCATATGCAAATTAGGGGTGGGAAAAATGTTTTTTACTTCCTTGTATTGTGACAAAAAGTCACATGATTTCCCTTCCCACACCTAATTTACATATGCAGATACAGATTTGTTTCAGGCATTGCATAAGGATTTGGCAGAATCCTGCTGAAAAAGGCTGAATCCTGGCCGAATCCCGAATTGGCACTGTGTTCATTCTGCCAAGTGTTTTATGGGCATTATGAATGAATTTTCATCAGTGTCTTTTTTCAGAATGATGATATTTATATTAAGGAAGAGCTAAAATAGATGCTTAGCTCTTCTCCCAAAGTGGGCATGGTCTAAATGCTGTAGGAACAGCCCCTAGATTTGTTCATAGCCCGTACAGAGAGGTGCCATAATACAATATATAGCAGCATAGGTATTCCCTGTACTAAACACAATTCAGGAGTAACAGTACCCTACATTTGCTCAAAGCCTGTACAGAGAGATACCATAAAACTATGGCAGCATGGGTATTCCCCTGTATCAAACACAATTCAGCAGGAACAGCCTTTTAAGTTTGCTTATAGCTCATACACAGATATACTATAAATGAATGCCAGCATTGGTATTGCCCTGTGCTATTTACTATACAGCAGGAAGGTTTGAGGGTAGTCCTTTAAAGAATGCATTTTATGTTTGCATATATTATGACATTGAATACATGTTCTGTCTATGCAGTTGAACTCAAAAATAAAATGGATAATGAATGGTGCTGTACACACATTTGTACACTGGTCACCAAAGTTGCACAAAATATTTTGTAGTACCAACCCCGACTGGCGGCAGTCACTTAAACAGAGAGTATGGCAGGCACTTTTTGCCCACCCAGCCCTGGAACCCTGTGCAAGACAGCAAAACTTCCTTTCGGGACCCTGCCAAAATTGTTCCAATTGGGTCCCACAGTTGGTAAGACCAGCCCTGGGTATTGCCACAGGACTAGTTACGTATCAGTTTTCTATATTGTAATAGAATTTTGGGTATCGAATATTACAATTAGAAAATGTGCTCTTTTAGATCTGGTGATCTGAAGTAAAAATTGGAATTGTTCAAAAAATAAAATGTACTGTATGTGTTTGCACCTGAAAAAATCATGCATGTAACCAAAAAAAGTAATGGAAAATAATGATTAACTTCTGAATTCTGAAAAATACAGGGACTTCAGTGCTGGAATAAATGATCATATCACCAGTGATGTACCTACACCACACCAGACCTCCCTGCAAAAGAACTTCTGAGGGGTGCAGCATGCACTTTAGCATTATGGCCACAATTTAGCTACCCTCCCTCCCACTCTTCCAGCTGCCTCTGTCCACCCACCCATCCCTTCCTCCATTTTTCCCTCTGGGCTGCCTGCCCATCCTCCCTCTGCCTCTTGGCATGCCTCTGGGCTGCCTGCCCATCATTGCTCCCTCCAAATGCTTCAAATGGCACCCCACCAACCCCTTTAAGTGCCGCAGAACATAGATTCTATGTTCTGCAGAACTTCTAGAGCCGCTCGTTCCGTTCCTTCTTGATTCCCCACCCCTAGACAACGAGTGGAGTTTGAGTGGCCCCTGGGAAGTGATCGCCCAGGGGCCCAAATGCAGCAGCAGGCATGTGTATTCTAAGTGTCCTGCTGCTGCCCGCATTTCTGCACCGCCCAGCGCCGACCCCCACAGCCAGATGAAGGAGGAAGTCACAGGATCTTGTCACGAGAGCCCTCCAGCCCATCCAGAACGATCTGCAGCCTGTTCCCCAGGTTAGGGTCACACTTACACATACAAACATACACTTATTACACTAATACACACTTACATTAACACTTACACATCAATACATTTTTGGGAATCGGGGGGGTCACACTGAGCACTCACATAACACGTACATTCACCAATTGTACACATACATACGGACATACACTAGTTTGTGAGGGGTTTTGTTTTTATCGCATTATCTGTTTTTTTTGGTGCATAATACACATGGTGGGTGCTTGTATTGTAGCAGTCAGAGTGTCATACGTGAACATTCATATGTACTATTTTCATTTTGAGTTCTCTGTATGCCACCTAGTTTGGTAAATCAGGCATCAAACTGTTCAGTAGACCCCTGGCGTTCATATTTAGAATGCCTTTCGTTGGTGGGGTGTATATATTACTGTGTTTTTACCCCAAAAGTTTCCCCTCAGAAAATGCTCCTAAAGTGAGAGAGCACAAAATGTCTCAAAAATGTCTGGCATTTCTTGTAACTGAAACGTCAAATTCTGCTGGCACTTAAAGGGTTAATGAATGTGTCCTTTTATTTATGCAAATATAAATAAGTTTACATACAACAAAAATCGAAACAATTGATAAACCTTAGAATAAATGCAATTATCACAAGGATGGGCGAGATGATTTACAGTTAAGGCACAGTGAATTATTTACAGCACTTATTTAGTTCCAACATAGTACTATAACAATTCAGATTTCTTAAAAAAAACAGCTGCATTGGAAGGAAATTTAGCTTGTTGATTATACGTACCTAAAGGTTGCTTTGGTTCGAGTACCAAACCCCTGAACATGTTGCTTTAACCTTACTTTATTCATAACAAATCCGTTAATATCTTGTGCAAGGAAGTGGTATGTTTTATAATAATATAGTCAACTACAAGAGGTCCTCTGCACTCAACCCAATATCAATATATTATCAATATATTTAAGACAGCGACATTTTGTGCATACTGCTACTAAAAAATGCCTTACCCTTTAAACAACACTGTTGTTTAAAGGGTAAGGCATTTTTTAGTAGCAGTATGCACAAAATGTCGCTGTCTTAAATATATTGATAATGGGTTGAGTGCAGAGGACCTCTTGTAGTTGACTATATGTATTTTGTGGTCACACCCTCATTGCACCCCCGCCTAATGGTTTTAAAAAATAGTGGTGAGCACAACTTTCCCTTGTATGTTTTATAATAAATCAGACAAAACAGTCACACGCAGCACATCAGCCCAAACCTACAACCAGATAATCACAGAACACAGAAAGAACCCCCTCCAATGCACAACAGTTCTCCCAGTCACAGCATAGAGTAGCACACCTAACCTAAGTTATGGCACAGCAGCTGAGCACGGTCACCTTCACAGCATGCCACACAAATAGCCCACAGGCCAGGACAAAGCCACAAGATTTGTTTTGTAGTATATATGTACATAGCACCCATAAAAACAATGAGGGAACTGAAGTAAAAAAAAAATTGTCATTGCCATACCTACCAACTGTTCATTTTCTGTGGGACAGTGCCAATTTTGACAGCTCAGCCTGCAGTCCCAGGTTTTTTACTGGAATGTCCTTTGTTTCTCTTTGATCTCCTGCACTGACACTTGAAAACAATACAAAGTTTCTGAAGCTTTATTAAACTAAGAGCCTTTTTGGTAGAAAGCCCAGAACACTGAGCAGCTGCACTTAGATACATTTGTAACAATTTCAGATAAGAAAAGATACAGATGCCTTTAAGAGGCACATTTATCAAAGGTCGAATTATGAATTCATGTGAGTTTTTAAAAACTCCATTCCAATCGAAATTTATCATAAAAAAATCGACTGAATATAATTGACCCAAAAACTTTAATCGAATTTAAAAAACTCGGAGATACAAAAAACTCTGATATCAGGAGGGCTGTAAGCAAACTCCAAATTGATCCTTGGATATCTCCCATTGAATTATACAGCAATTCGGCAGGTTTTAGGTGGCAAATAGTCAAATTTGAGGTCCAGAGTATGATAAATTTCGAAAATCGAATTCAAATTTTTTCAAATTCAAAAACTCTAATCTAATTTGAATAACTCCCTAGTCGAATGACTAGGGAGTTTTGACCATAAAAAAACTCAAAAATTCAAATTTTCAATTCGTCCCTTTATAAATCTGCCCCCAAGATTGCTGCAAGTAAAACCTACAGTATTACTCGTCGCTATCTGATTTAATTGTGGGAAAATGCCTCCCTATGCATTTTCCTATGTTTACGCCAAATCGCCTTAAGTAATACATTTTCCTTGTGACGATCATATTGTTATTCTGTTGCAAGTTTTTTTCGGGGGAATTGTCATCTGTAGTAGCGAAGATTGAACCATGGGCGACAAATGTGTCCTCTGTGCCATGGCCCCTACTCAGGAAAACTTGGAGCCTTTACAATCAATACCCCCCGCCCAGCAAACTTTTATTTTGTCACCTTTCCATTTTTCAGTTGACAAGCAGACTAAACAGGGCTCTATATACATTTACTTTTGTAAGCTGGTAAGAGAGGTATTTACCCCACTTTGCAATGAAGCTGTAAAGATAGAGTACAATTAAAATGGGACAATATCACTTTCGTTTCTTATTAACCACCTGACTTGTATCTGATAAGATTTTACATTACAGCTTAAAGTTTTAGATTTTTATTAAATCTGCCATGTAATTTTTACAGGTCCGTAATCTTGTCTCTAGCAAAACTACCCGCTGTTTGCTTTATAGTGACAAGCAATACAGGTGCTGCTAGGTCCAGTAATTCATACAAACACTAAGGGGCCGATTTATCATAAAACTTCGAAATTCAAATTCAAAAAGTCCAACCAAAATTAAGTCGAAGTTTTTTTTTTGTTGGTCAAATTGGTCCATTTTTGATTGAGTAGGTCCATATTTGGCCGAATTCAAATCGTCCTAATCGAAGTAATAGCACATTAGATCGAATTTGATTCGAAGTTTTTCCAATAAAAAATTTAGATTTTTCAAAATCCACCAATTGACTCCAAATAGGTCATAGGAGGTCCCCCATAGGCTAAAACAGCAGTTTGGCAGGTTTAAGATGGCGAATGGTCGAAGTTGAATTTTTAAAGAGACAGTACATAATGACGATATTAAAATTTTTGAATTTTTTAAAAATTCAAATCGAATTTGGACTAATCCCTAGTCGAGGTTCACAAATTGCTTGAAATTAGAATTATTTTCATTTGAAAATTCACCTCGACCTTTGATAAATTTGCCCCTAAGACATCTCAGTGTTTTACAAATGGCTCCACTGTAGCTCCCTTCTGGTAACTTGACAAGTAGTGATGTGAGAAAAATTTTGGTGTTGAAATTTTCATAATACTGTGTCACCAACACAGTAAAAATCACCAACCCAGCTTGTGTCGCTTTGCACAACAGTAAAAAAATACACTGCAAATGCATACTTCATTTTGTCCTTCCCCTCTCTTCCACTTTGAATAAAGGGATCTGAGCGTCCCAAAAAAACACCCATATGGGCAAATTTACTCACCTCCAAAAATGCTTCAGCGACGTCTTCGCTGACTTCACCAGGCGTAGATTCGCCAGGACAACGCTAATGCACGAAAATCCAAAGTTGCATCCCAAACGCTTGCGAAGGGTACCAAACGCTTGCGAAGTTGCTCTAGCGATAATACGATAAGCAGTTTGAAGTTACGCTAGCAATGCCTAATTAGCATATGGCGTGAAGTTAAAGTACAATGGAAGTATATGTTGCAGGAACTACAGTGTTAATGAAATTTTCTACATGAATGAGATATAAATTATCACTGCTTAAGAGCTGTTTATTTAAATGACAACATTTTATTTTAGAGCTTTGAGTTGATTTTGGTAAAAAGCCTTCATTAGGATTTCGAGTTCATGAGAGTTTGTATAAATTCCCACAAACTCCCTTGAATGAGAAATTCATGGGGAAAAAATTACCAATTGAAATTTTTAAAATAAAATCGAATTTTTCAAAATCGGGTGAATGGGATCGACCCGCAAACTCGAATCGAATTTGATTTGTTTTTTCACCAAAAAAAACAACTTGGTTTTCAGGATGTCTACAAACAACTTCAAATCGATTCCAGGATATCCCCCATAGGCTAAAACAGCAATTTGGCAGGTTTAAGGTGGCGATTAGTCGAATTTGAATTCTTAAAGGGCCAGTACATGATATATTTCGAAATTCTATTTCGAATTTTTTTAAAAACTGGAATCAAATTTTAATATTCCCTAGTCGAATTACACTAAAATAAAATCTAAAATTCAAAATTTGAATTTTCACTTCGATCCTTGATAAATCTGCCTCTATGGGGCAAATTCACTAAAGGGCGAAGTGACTAAAGCTGGCAACTTCAATTTGCTTGCCGAATAAATGGAAGTGAAAATTCGCTCTCGTTCAGTGCACTGGACGCAACTTTGCATTAGCGTTGTCCTGGCGAATTTTCGCCTGGCGAAGTGTTGCGATGTGAGTGAAGCCGTTGCGTGCAAATTTTCAGAGGTTAGTGAATTTGCCCCTAATTCTACTGCTAAAATAAACACTTTGACCATAGGGATGTTAGAAAAAAATAACTACTTTGAAATCCTGGAATGAAATCAGCACTTACGCTATCTTAGGTCCTGCAACATCTCCAGCACTGCACACTATGTTGGCACTCTATAAAAACATGTTATTAATAATAATAATCTCAGTGGAGTAAGGGGTCACCAACTTCAGTCTCCAAGGGGTATATTTATCAAAGAGTGAACTTATAGATCGCCGCAGTCCACAGAGTCAAATACCGACTCTCTCCATTTATTTCTATGGGATTTTTAAAAGGCAAATTTATCAAAGGGTGATAGTGAAAGGTCACCATTTGATAAAACACCTTTAAAAATCCCTGAAGAATACACACCAGTGTAGCACAACACTACACTTTATTTACATTACTTTTAAACACTTTGATTTTTTGGTGTTACTGTTCCATTAAGCAGTGTGCATTGCCAGACAATACCATTCATGCTATGCTAATGAGTAAAGTGGAGGAGTTGTTTGCCCTACACGGAGCTTCTGGAAAGGAAACCACCAATGGACTTTCAGGTCAGCACTGATTTCTATACATGATATACAAAAAGCTAGCAATTTTTTCCCTATTGTCGAAATGCTTATTTTGCTTATTTTGTCAGTAGTGACTTGTTGTTATATTGCTCTGCTCAAAGGGGAATTATCATGAACATTTAGGGGCAGATTTATCAAGGATCGAATTTAGAGTTCACGGGAGTTTGTATAAATTCCCATAAACTCCCATGAACCGGGGGAAAAACTACCAATCGAAATTTATCAAAAAATTCACCAACACAAACCATTTAATGACCTATGTTACAAGCAGCTTCAAAAAAGTAATTATTCATTAAGATTTATATGGGCAACATGCTTCACTCATAAAATCTAGATCAAACATATATAATGCACCACCCATTTGTGACCTGATTCTCTCCCCATGTAGAGCTAGTCAAATACATGCACCAATGGGAAAATGATCAAGTCAAGAGAGAGTTTATTGTCATTTCATCCATATACATTTGCACAGTACACAGTGAAACAAAACAATGTTCCTCTAGGACCATGGTGCTACACACAACATAGAAGTACCGGACAACAGACACAAAGTGCAAGTGCAAAAATATGCAACTCCTGCAAGACAGGACAGCTTAGTGCAGGGACAGGACAAGACAATGCACACTCAGCAGATGTAATATGTTAAGTAAATAATGCTAAACCTCAGACATGATGGGTGTATCATTGTGATATAGTAGTAAGAACATGATAAAGTACATGATAGAAGTGCAGATGTGCTCATAGAGAACAATTGTATCCAATGGCTATTTATTTATACAATGGTGTACAGTTGCTGTGTAACATTGTGGTATATAGTAAGGTCAGATTGAGTGTGTGTGTGTGTGTGTGTGAGAGATCTGTCCGGTCCCTTAGTATTCAGGAGCCTTATGGCTTGGGGGAAGAAACTGTTACACAGTCTGTTAGTGAGGGCCCTAATGCTTCAGTACCTTTTTCCAGATGGCAGGAGTGTAAACAGTGAGTGTGAGGGGTGTGTTGGATCAGCCACAATGCTGGTGGCTTTACGGATGCAGCGAGTGGTGTAAATGTCCGTAATGGAAGGAGGAGAGACACCTATGATCTTCTCGGCTGTCTTCACTATCCTCTGTAGGGTCTTGCGCTCCATGACAGTGCAGTTCTCAGCCCAGACAGTGATACAGCTGCTCAGGATGCTCTTGATAGTCCCTCTGTAGAAGGTTTGAGTATGGATGGTGTTTTGGGACCAGGTGAGGTTCTCCGTCAGGTGGACACCAAGGAATTTGGTGCTTTTGACAATCTCCACATTAGAGACGTCGATGTACAGTGGCAGGTGGTCACTCCTAGTCTTCCTAAAGTCAGCAACCATCTCCTGTGCAATCCATCCATCCCAAAATATCGCTTAAAGAAAAAGTAACTTCATAGAGTCGAAATTGCAGCTGAACTGTCTTGCACATCCTGCAATGAAAATCACTTATTAAAGCATATATAGCTCTGGATAATAGCAGCTGCTATAAGATGTAAAGTCCGTCATCCGACTGTTTTGTTGGAGAGACTGGTCAATATAGTTCAACAACATTCCAAATGTTCATCGGCAGACTTGTCAAATGCACACGCACACACTACACAGGCGCCGCGACTGCCGGGCCTACCTAGGGTGCCTGCCCAGCATGGCCAGCACTGCCCGAGAGCCTCCTGCTGATAAGGTATCAGATTGCCAAGAATAAGTCAGATAATAGAGTTATCATACGGGATACCTTACAGTATGCATGTTCATTGTGCCATTCACCATTATTATTTTATTATTAACATGTATTTATATAGCGCCAACATATTGCGTAGCATTGTAAATTAAATGTGATTATACAACTAAAACACATGAATTCTATACATAGAAAATATGGAGTTACATATATCACAATCAATACCGGTACAAAAGGCGAGGAAAGCCCTATGCAGAAAGAGCATACACTCTAAAGGGAAGGGAGTAATACACAAGGTGTGGGAGTGGGCAAGATCGAATTAAGTGAGTGAGGAATGTCGTACTGTATGTGGTATTGCATTTGGTAGTTAAGCAGAGTGAGGGAAGCTTCTCGAAAGAAGTGCGTTTAAAGAGATTTCTTAAAAGCAGAAAAGTTGGGAGAAAGTCGGACAGACCGTGGGAGAGAGTTCGAGAGCAGGGGTGCAGCCCTTGCAAAGTCTTGAATGCGAGCATGTGAGGAGGTAATGAGAGAAGAGTTGAGTAGCAGGTCAGTAGAGGAGCGTAGTAAGCGGTTGGGTGAGTATATAGAGATGAGTTCAGAGATGTAGGGTGGGACATAGTTATGAAGTGCTTTGAATGTCAGGGTCATTAATTTGAATTTGATTCTAAAAGGTAGTGGAAGCCAGTGCAGGGATTGACAGAATGGCATGGCAGAGGAGGAGCGGTTTCTGAGGTGTATGAGCCTCGCAGCAATGTTCATTATGGACTGGAGAGGTGACAGTCTCTGGAGGCGAATGCCAATTAAAAGAGAGTTACAGTAGTCTAGATGTGATATGACGAGAGAGTGAATCTGAATTTTGGCAGCATCTTGGGTGATAAATTATCATATTTTGGATATGTTCCTCAGGTGGAAGTGACATGATTTAATAAGTGACTGGATATGAGGAGTGAATGACAGGGCAGAATCTAGGATAACCCCAAGGCACCGGGCCTGGGGAGAGGGGGCGATAGTGGAATTTTTAGCTATGATGGATACTTCCGGGATGTTACTGGTGTTAGTTGGAGGAAAGAGAACCATTTCAGTTTTAGAGAGGTTTAATTTAGGGTAGCGTTGTGACATACAGGTAGAGATAGCGGACAGGCAGGAGGAGACGCGAGTTAGGAGTTCTGGGTTGAGATCAGGAGATGAGAGATAGATCTGAGTATCGTCAGCATAGAGGTAGTAGTGGAAACCGTACGAGTTGATTAATTTGCCGAGGGAGGAAGTGTAGAGGGAGAATAGTAATGGTAGGGGAGAAGATGCTACTCCATTGTAGGAGACACTGAAGGAACGATTGGTGATGTAAGAAGAGAACCAGGACAGGGCTGTGTCATTAAGGCCAAGCGAATGGAGGGACTGGAGGAGGAGAGGGTGATCTACAGTGTCAAATGCAGCTGAGAGATCAAGCAGTATTAGTAGTGAGAAATGATTGTTGGCTTTAGTAGTTAAAAGATCATTAGTTAGTGGAGTCAGGGTAGTTTCAGTGGAGTGTTGTGGCTCAAAACCAGATTGTAGGGGGTCCAGCAGGTTAGGAATGAGGTTAGTCAGTTGTAGACTAGGCGCTCAAGTAGTTTAGAGATGACAAGAGCATATTTTAGTTGAAAAGGAAACAGTCCAGTTGAGAGCGAAAGATTAAATAGGTGAGTTAAGGCTTTGATTAGACAAGGATTGGTATTGCGGAGAAGTTTTGAGGGAATTGGATCAAGTGGGCAGGTGGTAAGGTGAGAAGAGGCCAAAAGCTTTGAGACTTCCTCATCAGTGACAGGGGTGAAGGAGCACAGGAGAGACTGGGGAGTGTGGAGGGAGGGTGGTGGAAGTCTAGGGGGGTTGAGTAGTGTAATGTCCCTTCTGATAGTGTCAATTTTGTTTTTGAAGTGCTCATCAATATCTTGAGCAGAGACAGATGTGCATGGAGGGGGTGGAGAAGAGGAAAGGAGAGTGTTGAAGGTGGAGAAAAGTTGTGCTGGTTTTTTAGAAAGGGAGTTAATGAGTGAAGTAAAGTATGTTTGTTTGGCTTGGGAGAGGCTGGTGTTATAGGAGCGTAGGGCAGATTTGTAGCTCTAAAAGTCTGATTTGGGTCTAGCACGTTTAGTTTTTATAGGAGCAAGCTCATTAAGGGCAGTGAGTTGTGAGAGTACTATAGTAGACAGAGGTAGCCACATTAGGACAAGAGATGGCTGAGATATTAGAGTGAAGAGAGTCAAAGGAAGAAGAGAGATGTGACAAGTCTACAGCTTGCAAGTCACGGTAAGTACGTGTTTGGGGAATTGCAGGGGGTGAGGAGGATGTTAGTGAGAGTTGAAATGTGAGCATATTGTGATCAGAGAGGGGAAATGGTGAGTTAGTAAAATTGGCGGTTGAACAGAGTCTGGTAAATATGAGATCCAGAGCGTTACCATTGGAGTGAGAGGGGGAGTCTGAGCACAAAGATAAGCCTAGGGAGGAGGTTAGTGAAAGAAGTTTAAAGACAGAATGGTTGTTAATGTTGTTAACGGGTATATTAAAGTCACCTAATATGATGGATGGGATGTTAGATGAAAGAAAGTAAGGAAGCCAGGCAGCAAAGTTGTCCAGAAATTGTGCAGTTGGTCCTGGTGGTCGATATATGACAGGAGAAAAGAGCCTAATGCAGCGAGTCTCAAATGAGGAGAATGACAGGGAGGGAACAGGTGGAAGAACTTTAAAAGTACAGCGGGGAGAGAGAAGCAAACCTATCCCACCTCCAGGTCTGTTACCAGGCCTGGGAGTATGAGCAAGGTGTAAGCCCCCATAGGACAGGGCAGCAGGTGAGGCAGTGTCGGTAGGAGAGAGCCAGGTTCCAGTAAGTGCGAGTAGTTTAAAGGAATTTGCAATGAAATGGGCGTGTATAGCGGTGAGCTTGTTGCAAACAGATCTGGCATTCCAGAGAGCACAGGAAAGAGTAACTGGGGTTTTGGGTATAGGAGTAAGAGTTCTGTACTGTTGGAGTTTGCACCGAAGAGAAGGAGCTTGTGGCCGTGATATAACTGGGATGGGGTAAGGGCCAGGGTTTGGGGAAATGTCCCCAGCTGCTAGCAATAGAAATGAAAGATAGACTGAGAGCGGGATTTGTAAGTTCTTAGTTTGTATGAAAAAGAGGAGTTTTGTGGAATAGCTAGACAGAGTACTTTATAAACTTCATGTGTGGTGAGGGAAGGAGAGTAGAGAGGCTGAGATTTGTATAGAACTGGGATTTGATGGGGGAGGTAGTGAAAAATGTTTTATGAAGCATGAGTGAAAGGAGGAGAAATGCAGGATAAAGCATGTTTGGAATAAGAAGTTACAAACTGGCAGGTATAAACAAATCTCTGTTCTTCTTATCCCATCAATAGTTGTACGGAATCCATCCTCTGCCATCTCAGGTGCAGGAATCAAAGTCAAGATGTCAAAATGAAAACAGAAAATGCATTGCGTTTGGGACGGTCACCATTTTTTGGCTATATGGAATCTTATATACAAGGGTGCTCAGCATCAATAATCAAATACAGTCCAAGGAGATGCCAGCACTCTCTAAACAAAATAATATGCCTGGGTGCAGAATCAAGTAAATGTTCCACAAACTTCAAATAGAGTCTGCACTCTCAGGATTTAAAAGTAAAACTTTCGGCCCCCTTGAGGCCTTTCTCAAAGTAACACATACACATTAGAATATGACTTTTAACTGCTTTTGAGGAAGTATAGGAAAAGTATTAGGAGAGCAGCGTTAGGTTGTATCTGATTTTATTGATTTTGTTTTTTTCTTGTTTTGTGTTTGTGTTTTAATAGTTTATTTGGTTTTGTATAAATATCGAAAATGTGTATTAATGTGTATCTAGGTAATGGATTGCCTGTTCAAAGTTAATGGGAGCTATGAGATTCACAGTTCAAGTGACAATGGATACAACTGGCGCTCACATCTGACGACGGTTACACGTCATCTCTATTAAAGCTGTTTTCCCGCCAGTATGGCATAAAAGGCATATTCTAATTTTTATGTGTTACTTTGAGAAAGGCCTCAAGTGGGCTGAAACGTCAGTCAGTAGCTTGTATTAATAATAAAAAAGTTTTACTTTTAAGTCCTGAGATTGCGGACTCTATTCGAAGTTTGCATATATATATATATATATATATATATATATATATATACTGTATATATAAATATATATATATATATATATATGTGTGTGTGTGTGTGTGTGTTATAAGTTAGCAGCATTTGTTTATGCCTTTCGGTTCTCTTATTCTGACCCTTGAAACAACAATTTAGAAAACAGTTCTTCTCTATGTCAGTTAACCATCTGACTTGTTCAACGTTGTTTCACCAGTCAGAACCAGAAATGTAAAAAAAATATACACAGCCAAGTGGAATCTCCATTAAATAGGAATTAATATCAGACAGGATCTCAGACAACAGTGTCTTGATACTCAGTTTAAAGATAGCTAGAACCTAAGCATTAAGGTCATTGGCACACAGGTGATTTACACATTTTTTTGCTGCTTTAAAAAAAATAAAAAAAACATGGCATTAGAATGCCACATATCAATCACCCTTCCTGTCTCCTATGGAGTTCTTCATTTTTATGTGTAAGTGACTAGATTTACTGGGCAGTGCCTTTTATTTATTTTTATTTTATAATGATTTAATAATAACATAGAAAGTGTTTGAGAACTACATTTTATTTAAACAATGTTATCAATGGATTTTAAGAAGCTAAATAACAATCTGAAGTCCATACAGAAAATCCTTGGGAGACCACATTCTGCCCACAGACCTTTGATTGGACAACCAGTGACTGGACTTTAAGATGATCAGTTAATTCAGCTGGTGGAAGTGCTAACATAATCCTACAATATCATTAAAATATTGCAAGGATGATCAGCCACATCTACCCTTATGACTGCAATTATGTTGGAATTGTAGGAGAAAATTCTGTATTGTGGCTAAACTGGTTCAGCCATAAACACAGTAGTTCAAAGCAAGCAAAGTCTTTACTTTCAGCTTGCAGCTGACTGAAAAATCACTGATTGTTTGCTGTAAGTTACTGCACAGGGGCAAATTTGTCCATTATTTATAAATGACTCGTGCCCATAATGCATAAAATTGAGTTTGGAAAATTACCACTATAATGTAGATTAGAAAGAGAGAGCACAAAAAAATAAAAGTAGAGATGAGGAGGGGATAGCAGTCTAGATTCTTGATGTATTTCTTAATTTGGTCTCCTCAGAGTGAATAGGTAAGATGTTTACTGTATGTGCAGAGCACAAGAAACCGCGAGTAGAGAAATACCAAGTGGGGGGGGGGGTGCAGAAGAAAAAGGTGGGGGCTGTTGAAGGAAAGGAAATGAGGGCATAAGAAGAGAAATATTACAAAATAAACAGAAAATGAATAAGGAAAGATGATAGTTTAACCCTCCAATCTCACATTTCATATGTCAGACATTAAAAAAATAATAAAAATTTGGAAAAATCACCTCAAAATGTCCACAGTTTGATGCCCATTGGATTACCAAAATATCTGGCATTTAGAGACCCCAAAATTAAGTTATAGCATACAAATTGTCCCGGAGGTCACTTCAGCGAATGAATAATCAACACATTAACATAATTAATGTTACATTTATACACTTTAACAAAGGCTTGGCAACCAAGTAGTATTATGTTCATCTGGCTGCCAGATAAAGATGTTACATAAGTAACGCATTATAAATGACTGAATATTACTTTGCAGTAGCTAAAATGACAGTCGTGATAGATTGTAGGGCCATGGAAGGATGATTTTCTGGAATGAAAGGAATTCTGCAAAAGTAAGATTTAAAACATGTTAAGGCCCAAAAATAGACACTTTAGCACCAGTCAGACAGTAGCCTACAGGGATTCATTTTCAAATCAACATAAAGTAGGCTGTGTGTGTGCTATAGTAAATAGGGATGGGCAAATTTTTTCGCCTTGTATTGCCGCGGAAATGATGCCCATAGACTTGTATGACATTGTGCGTCAAAAAAAATGACGCTTGTCAAAAAAATTTCAGCACGTGTCAAAATTTTTTTGACGCCTATAGATTTAATAGGCGTCTGCGACATTTGGCCGTCGAACCAGTCAGATTTGCCAAGCCTAATAGTAAAAAGTGGACAACAGCTCATGGCTCCCTCCTCAGCCTAGGCGTCATCCCATCCAGCATGGTGACATTTAGTATAGAATACTTTTCCATACCTGAGCAAACATCTCTAGACACTGTCTCTTTTTGTTTAGGATAGAAGCTGCCATATTAGCTTGCTGTGACTTCAATTCCTGCCTTTTTCCCTGCTCGCTCATAGGTCTAAGATCAGATTACAGCAGGAAGGGGAGGAGGGAGGGAGAGAGAGAGGTGCAAACTGAGCATGCTCAAACCCAAACCCAAACCCAAGGGGGCCAAAAGTTTTACTTTTAAATCCTGAGAGTGCAGACTCTATTTGAAGTTTGTGGTACATTTACTTGATTCTGCACCCAGGCATATTATTTTGTTTAGAGAGTGCTGGCATCTCCTTGGACTGTATTTGATTATTTATGCTGAGCACCCTTGTTTATAAGAGACCTTTTTAAGTATTTGCTAACTATGCGGACTACTACTACTACTACTATTGGCGAGGTTTAAGCTGAAAGGAGGAAGCCCATGTCTACACAATAGAAAGAAGGAAATGCTGTGTTTCTTTTGACAGAGGACTCAGAGCAACTTTATTTTGAAGGTTACTTAGTTTTTCTTCTTTCTTTCTCCTTTACATAATATATTTCAATATAAATTATTATATATAACTTGTGTTATTAGACTTCAGGAAACATTGCTTATTCTGCTGTTTTACCTTAAAGCCTTGCAAAGTCATACTTTACAGTGGGCAGGTTTTAGAGGGTAGGGGGTGTTACAATGTAGGTCTTGTCTGAAGAAGTGGGAAGAGCTTCATTTTCACAACAGTCTTCAATACATGCAGCATCACCTATTTGCTCTGACAGCCCCAACATCTTCTGCTGCCTATATCATGCATTCACTACGTCTAATATTTGAAATACCTAATCTATTATCAGACTTAACTAAAAGAGTAGAAATACCATGGAAAGCATAGTATAAAAACTGAAAAAAATATAAGCTAAGTAGAACATACTGAATAAAAAATAGTATTAAATATGTTATATTTATGTTTAATATATCAAATTTCAGTTGAAAAAGTGCCTGCCCTCCTCTTTTTCCCAGAAGTAAAGTTAGTAGGTCCAGCTCCTCAAAATCCATTTTAACGCTCTCTCTAATTTGAATAGGTCAACTGCTTTAAGTGATAAAAAGGAGTGACCAAGTTTGGACAGGCCCTGACATTCAAGCACACAGGAGACCAAACTGCCCCCCCCCCACAGGCCCAATAAATCTTGACTGTATATGTCATCTTACAGAAGCACTGCAATTCTCCAGAACAGATAGATTGCCAGATCGGGCCTGGCAATGGCTGTGGGCAAAGTGTCTGACTGTTTCCATTCTAATGTTTCCACAAATGTTGCACAAACTCAGCTGTTGGAATAGTAGTGGAGGGTGAAGTATTTGAGGAGTCAAAAGTCACTAACCCCTGACTTATAGACTATCTTATTACAAGTCCACATTCAGCCAGTCCAGATTCTGTGCCTACTAGGGTTGCCACCTCTGCGGTTTTCACCCAGGTTTTCATAAGATCTACAATATTTGAATGAAAACAGCCTAATTTGGAAATCCAGACAGGTCTCTGAAATGAATGATGTGGCGATCAGCTCATTGCTGACTGCAGACGCCATAGCCACACATCAGATATGTTGCCAGTATTTGTTATTGTATTATTATTATTTGTTAAAATATAGAATATTACAAGTATGGGATCCGTTATCTGGAAATTAAGAAAATAATCAAAAATATTAAAGATGTTTTTCTTTTTCTCTGTAATATAAAAACAGTGCATGATTACATGATATGATTAATTGGTTTCTGTTCTCTGTTTCTTCCTTCGGTCCCCATTTGTTGGTGGACTACATAGTAACAAGTTAGATTGAACTCACTCACTATGAGCTATATTCAGGCACTACAACTCCCAGAATTGCACACAATTACCACAATTATATGTTGTAGAATAACTGAGGGGCAGATTTACCAAATGTTTTAGAGCTCACCACCAAAAAATCACTCCCTATCGCTCTTCTTCATTCCTTGATTTGATAATTCATCCTCACTTCTGGCCTAAAAAAAGTCAATACTGCCGCCAGCTGATGCACAATATTACCCCCCCCCCGAGTAACACCAATACTTGCAGTCTTTGGGCTCCTCTACTCTTTGACCCCTTTTTCTTCATTTTACTTTCCAGCCTGTGTCTGACATGCTCATTAATCTCCCAGCTCTCGATTACAGTGGCTTGCCAAGTAACAGATTTCTATGCATCCAGAATGAAAAGTGCTATGACTGGAGGAATACAAAAAAAACACCACTATCCCCAGTTTGGGGAATTCGAGTTCCACACAGAGAAGAAAGCTCTGGTAATAGAAATCTTTCTCCCCTGGAGACTAATAATTAAATCATGTAATTCACTATGTGTACACAATAGAGGAGTCAGAGTTCCCAGGCCCACCTCACAGCTGCACTGTTGGCTCAGCTCAGTCTAGTCAGTGGTATGATTCATAAAGCTTTAGCGAAAATTAATGTGAACAAGGTGCCAGGGCTAGATGGCATTAATGAAGTTGTTTGCACATGGATAGGAATCTGGCTATAGGATAGGGTACAGAGGGTGGTTGTCAATGGTAGATTCACTTCTTGGAGTGAGGTTCTTAGTGGAGTTGCTCGGACTCAGTATTGGGTCCACTTTTATTTAACTTGTTCATTAATAACTCAGGGAAGGGTATTGTAAGCATACCTCCCAACTGTCCCATTTTTGGCGGGACAGTCGCGATTGACAGTTCAACCCACAGTCCCGACTTTCTCTTCGATCTCCTGCACTGAACAGCCAGAAAAAAATACAACGTTTCTAAAACTTAATTGGCTTTTGGCAGAGAGCCCAGAATACGTGGCAGGTGCACGTAGATACATTTGTTACAATTTAAGATAAGCAAAGAAACAATTGTAAACATTCAACATAAGCAGGTCTCTTTGGAAAAATGTGACTTGCAGCTTAAAGGGCAATTCTTGACAAACTGGCAATCTGGGCAGCTAAGTGGCAGGTGAGAATCAATGTTGATAAATGTAAAGTCATGCACATGGGATGTAAAAAAATCCACGCCACTTATACCTGGGACTGCACTAGGCAAATCCATTATGGAAAACGACTTTGGAGTCTGTGTAGATGATAAACTTATCAGCTGTAGCAAGCAATGCCTGTCAGCAGCATCAAGGGCAAATAAGTTCGTAAACTGTATTAAAAGGGGCATAGATTCGAGAGAGGAGCCAGTTATTCTTCCACTGTACAGAGCACTGGTAAGGCCCCATCTAGAATAAGCTGTACAGTTTTGGTCTCCAGAGCTCAAATAGGACATTACTGAACTAGAAAATACAGAGAAGGGTAACTAAGCTGGTAAAATGTATGGAAAATCTTCGCTATGAGGAAAGACTGGCCAAGTTGGGGATGTTCACACTGAAGAAGAGGTGCTTAAGGGATGATAACTATGTATAAATATATAAGGGGATCATATAATAATCTTTCTAATGCTTTATTTACCAGTAGGTCTTTCTAACTGACACAAGGTCACCCATTCTAATTAAAAGAAAGGAGTTTTCGCCTAAATACTCTGAAGGGTTTTTTTCACTGTGAGAGCTGTAAAGATGTGGAATTCTGTCCCTGAAGCAGTCGTACAGGCTGATACCTTAGATAGCTTTAAGAAGGTGTTAGATGGCTATATTGCAAAGGAGGGTATACAGGTAGAACATATTACAAGCTGATTAAGGGACTAGTCCAATTGCCACCTTGGAGTCAGGAAGGATTTTTCCCCCTCTGAGGCAAATTGGAGTGGCTTCAAATGTTTTTTTTTTTGCCTTCCTCTGGATCAGTTAGCAGTAGGCAGGTTGTATATAGATCAAAAAGTTTGAACTTGATGGGCGTATCTTTTTTCAACCTAACTTACTATGTTACTTCAGATAGCTACGGCCTCAGCTACTCAATTCGTATCCAAGGTGTATATGATTCCAAAAAATGCCTTACCCTTTAAACAAAACAGGGATTGTTTGTCCATATATTGCAATATGTTTAAGTTGGCCAAATATGTCAAAGTCATCCCATATCTGGCCAGTCATACACTCAAATTGCATCTGATTCATTAAGAATTCTATTGCTTTGTTATACATTTTACAAAGTGATTAAGTTTTACCTGGGTTATAATGGGTTGAGTGCAGGGGACCTCTTGTATTTGTTTATATGTTTGGCACTAGCCTGAGATGGACACAGTTCGGCATAAGGAAGAAAATACCTGCATTGCTCATAGCAGTTTTCCTTTAATTTTTAAACCATGGTGGGAAGACAGGGTTATTTATTATTAGATTAGTAAAGATAAGTCTTAACAATACATTTTGTCATATTTACTGGTATCCAGTCACTGACATCCTTTGTTAAATGAACACAATATTAGTTAAAGCCCTCAGTAAATTGTTGTAAATGGTCTTTGGGTAAAGACAACTTGAGTGCAAAATATTTACTAGGATTTATATTGAAATGAGCTCCCCTTTACATGGTCCAAGTCTGTAAAGAGGCATTAGGATGGTGAAAGGTCTATATACTGCGTGCTAAAATGATGTTAATCTTTATGCACTGCCTACTATGATGGTTTTGATCCATTTGCTACCTGTTAGGATGATGTTGCCCTATACACCTGCCTAGAATGGTGTTACTCCTTTTACACTGCCTGTTGGATGGTGTTACTCCCTAAGCACTGCCTACTAGAATGGCATTGCTCCCTATGTTCTGCTTGCTAGACTAATGTTACACCCTATACATTGCTTGCTGGGATGATGTTTCTCTTTATGTGCTGTCTGCTAGGATGGAGTTGCTTCCTATGCATTGAAGGTAATGATGGCATGACCTTATGGGATGTCTGCTTGGGTGATTATTTCCCTATCTGCTGCCTGCTAAAACTATGCTACTATGTATATTAAATAAAAGCAATTTCAGTACAATACTTAATATGCTGAATTATTCTCATAGTGGGTGCTTGCTGACATGTAGAAGTAAGGTCCTGATACAGCAGGTTAGTTAATGCCTCAAAAAAAAATTGGCCCAATTTCCAGAACAGTCAGCCTGAAACCAGCTGGTTGGCATGGAAACAAAAAACGAGCCAGTGGAAACGTAAGCCCTTTTCTAGAGCGTTCTGCGTCTTCCCAATAAAAGAAGCAGAACCATTGAGTAGCTTCCACTATTTATTCTGCAAGGGAACTGCATAGATATACTAGTATGATGTTCCTTAAAAAAAGGAGGGGCAACAGTAGACATTCCTTAATCCTTTCCCCTTGGCAATTCCTCTAATTATATGCAATTTATATGTATTATTATTATTAACATGTATTTTTATAGCGCCAACATATTGTATAGCACTGTCAAGTAAATGTGATTATACAACTAAATCACATGAATTATACACATAGAACATATGGAGTTACATACATCACAATCAATACCGGTACAAAAGGTGAGGAAGGCCCTATGCAGAAAGAGCATACACTCTAAAGGGAAGGCAGTAATACACAAGGTGTGGGAGTGGGCAAGATCGAATTAAGTGGGTGAGAAATGTGGTACTAATATACTGGTAGATATGTAATATGGGAATGGAGGACTGATGCATTGTTTTAACTCATACTATAAACCTAGCCTGCACAATTCTCAGAGGCGAATGCACTGTTTTAAAAGCCTTTTCTATTTTGAAGAACACTGTCATCCTCTGACTTAAATTCTGGTGTGTTACTTAGATGAAACGATGCATCATATTTCTGAATTTTGTGAGCTCATAACCCTGAAAAAACCATCATCTTCACGAATCTTCATTTATATTATGATATATTATTATATTATAAAGCTCATAAACCCCCTATACATGGTCCAAACTTCTACTTACCTTCACAGACACATACTGTATTATATGAATTTCAGATTGCCTAACATGCATAAAACGTTGTTATTTAATAGAACTTCATTTTTAGAATCCTGTCAGATAGCAAGACATTACCTCCTTTTTCCACAAGATTTGAATTAAGCTCTCTAAGTACCCAAGTGTGTATTCCATCTGCCCCTGGTGCCTTGTTCACATTAATTTTTAGTAAAGCTTTATGAACTGTATTCTGTGTCAATCACTGACTAGATTGAGCTGAGCCAACAATGCAGCTATTGGGTGGTTCTTGGAACTCTGACTCCTCTATTGTATACACTGAAGTAAAGAACTGATTTAGTACATTTGCCTTTTCTGTATCTGTAAACCATACTGGTACCATTACTTAAAGGGTCCACAATCTCATCCCACATCTTTTTACTATTAATAGACTTTAAAAACATTTTGGAGTCTGTCCTAGCCGCTGCCACTTTTAATAACATTCAATCCCCTGCAGCCCCTAGGCAATGAGCGGAGCCAAATCAATAGTGGCCCCTGGGCCCCATAGGCACAGCAGTCGTGTGTCTGCTGCTACCTGCTCGCATTTACACCTGCCACCAGTGGCACACCCCAATCTGAAATGAGGAGAACACTACTTCATTCTTCATTCATACTTCATTTACACTTACAAACATACATACATCTTTGGTGTATTGGGAAAGTGTCACACATTCACACCACTCACATACATATTTGCACATACACATATAAGAAAAATATGTGTATATATATATATATACATACATATAAGAATGCATACTTTTACACATACAATTTTATGCCTTTTTTAACTGCATCCTTTTTTTTTTTTGCCTGAAAATTCGTTTTATTGCCATTGTGAATAGCGTATACACTAACCGCTAAGTAAAATCCCCTCCAGGAAATGTCCCTAAATTGAGATAGCAAAAATATTATATTAATAATATAAAAAAAACAGCTGGCACATGAAAAATGATATGCAATGAAATGTGAAATTTTGCTGGCACATGAGATCACAGTATGGTCACTATTACCCAGGTGTTCACCCACTTGCACATTTGCGTTATACGTTCTGGGCCATTAGAGATCACTAGATCCAGTATAACATTATTTGTTATGCATCAAATTTAAACACTTGCTCCTATTAACTATATTGACAGTACTGTTTCTCCAGTCAGTATCTGGGTATTTAAAATCACTCATTAACATTAATTGCCCTGAACTAGCAGCCTTTTCTGTTTGCAATAGGCACTTAGCCTCTTCCTCTTCTCTTACTTAAAAGGGATGATTCTCCTTTAAGTTAACTTTTCGTATGTAATAGAATGGCTAATTCTAAGCAGCTATTCAAATGGCCTTCATTTTATTTTTTTTCCATCGTTTGTGAATTATTTGCCTTTTCTTCTGCTTGTTTCTAGCTTTCAAATTGTGGTGGTCGCCCCATCTAAAACAAATGCTCTGTAAGGCTACACATTTATTGTTGTTTTTTTTTGTATTCCAAGATTATTTTTATTAATGAAAATTAAACAATACATGTATGTACTTATATTGTGTTACATATTAGACATTAGCCTTATAACTTCTCGGGTTAACATATGTTAAGGGAGAAAAGTAGAGAGAGGTGATAGGGGAAGGGGTGGTAGACTGAACTTGGAATTCAAAATTGTCCTGTTTTTATAGTATCTTATGTATGTGTAGATAGGAGACTCAGGGCTGCCACATCTTTATAAATTTGTCTTGTTTTTCCTGCTAGATAGGATGTTATTTCTTCCATAAGATATATATCATTTACATTGGTAATCCATTCCTCTAGGGTAGGAGGACTGGTGTCTTCCCAATATCTTGGGATCAATATTTTTGCCGCTAGCAGCAATTGTATTAATAGACTGTGTTTGATCATATATTCTTGGGTTTCCGTATGGAAAAGTAGTATTAATTGGGGTGTGACGGTAATCTGGCATCCCAGGATCTCCCGACATGCATTTTGTACATTATTCCAAAAGTCCTGTAATTTTTCGCAAAAATACCATATATGAGAAATATTTCCTGGACATTTGTTATCAGGGATTAAGTGTTTCAGTTGTAGATTTTGTATTCCAAAGGCTGTCGATATCCCTTTGTCTAGTATTCCATGTGTAAAGTCCAAGTTTTGGCTCAAGGTGATAGGTATGGTCTAACTTGCTATTTTTGGTTAAATGTAAAACATAATAAGAGCTGTGGACTGGGGGTTGTCCTTCATATTAAGGTCTGTATGTCTCATTTTATTCCATAGAACATTTTTTATGGGGTATTTTGCCCATTGTTCCTCCAGTCGTTTCCATTGTTTTGTTGAGTTTACATTAGAGTGTTCAATTAGTTTAGCAAGTAGGCATGCTTGGTAATAGGAGCAGCAATCTGGTAGACTTAGTCCTCCTTTTGCTTTGGGTTGGTATCGTATGGTCCTACGCAGTCTGGGATGTTTGTTTGTCCATACAAATTTTCTTATTATAGTATTTAGAGTCTGGAAAAACCCTTTAGGTATCAGGATTGGTAGGGTTTGAAACAAGTAGAGGAATTTATGATAGAAATTCTCCCTGTCCATGTAAAATGTATCTTGTTCCAATCCTCAGGTAGGTTTATTATTGTGGTTAGCGTCGGTTATAGTTATATATATATATATATATATATATATATATATATATATATATATATATATATATATATATACACATTGTTTAAAGAGATACTGACACCAGATATTAAATTCTTTTTTACATCTGTAGCGCTATAGTAATTTTAGTGCACCTTACTCTACTATGGGCTTCACTCCTAATACATATGCTCCGAATGAGACCTTAAATCTTAGGGAGTGAGCCTTCGCATCGAGGTGGAAGCAGGGTGTAGTGCAACTGTAACAGTAATCAGGGTGCAAAGAATTGGGCGCCAGTGGTTCTTATAACTTAACCAAATAACAGATTTATTGAGCACAGTATACAATCCTCAGTGGAGTGTACATAGATCAGAACATTGCAGGTTCATACAATACATTGAATAGGCAGTACTCACAACACCTTTGGTCAGTATGATTCTCCTCAGAGATAGGAACAATACATGCAGCTTTGAGGAGGTACACCCAGCTTTCAGCCTTTTCCCTAAGTGGAACCTGAGGGGAATCTATCTACCCTAGGTCTGTACACTTAGTCCCTACTTCTGGGCAATGAGTACCCTGGGATCTTAATCCCACTACAATCCTCGTACGAGCCTCAGACTGCTCAGCTAAATAAACTGACTGACTATCACTCCTAGAGTGATCTATAAAGGTGAGTAGCCTATTCTTACTAGACCTGACCTGTCTAGGTTCCAACTCGAGCTCTGCCTCCTGCACAGGCTAGAGCCAGCACAAGATGGACGACTGAAAGCATGGCTTCAGAGCCTTTTATATCCCAGCACAGTGCCATCTGCTGGTCACTGTTAGTAGTAGCAGGGGCCTAGCTTGAAGCAGAAAGAGCAAACAGTACCCCTCCCAACTGTATTTTAGGACCCATTTAGGTGTCCATAACATGGAGGGACTGCCTGACAATAATACTAGGGGTGGCTATTTACACATCCCTACATTCTCCCCCTGGTGAATTCCTTACTTCCCGGCAAGGAACATATTCAAATAACAAACACAAAATACATGGTATTGCAACATTAACACAAGTATTGCATTTACTGTATGGTTAACATTTCCATAGTAGCCTCTCCATAGGCCTACTAGGGAACCATGGTTAACCTGAAAAGAAAGCAGTTTAGGCATATCATGCTAGGAGCCCATTACGAGCCCATTTTGAGAAATATATCTCTATCATAGAACAGTGGTCTAAGTCTTCTCACTACTGGAGACTTAGTACATTCATATCAAACACTTTACCAAAAAGTAATACTTAGCCATTACCTTATAACCTCTTCGGGGTAACTCTCCTGAGTAACCCAGGTACAATGGCATATCTGAAAGAAACAGCATCATAGAAAAACAATTTCTTTTACTGTCACTTAACTGTGCATTTATTAGCTCCACATTGCATACTAATAGTGCAATATCATAACATTCATCACATTTTGTATAACCATTTCTTGAGTACTGTCCAGGTACCCTGAGCAATGAAAATCTGTAAGAGAAGGCACAGGTTATACATATTGCATTGCAAATACTTTATCATTCCAGTCCATGTAATAACTCAAACCCACAGTCCTTTAAAGGAAACATTTCTTGCACAGGTTGTATAAGCACTATTGATTATAGCATCAAGCAGTCACAGTCCACAACCTGTTTCTTTTATATTTTGGCCCTTGTACTATGCAGTTGAGCTGAAATCACAGAGAAGTATTGTATCATCAGTCATCAGTGCTTGCCACTTAACTCTGGCGTTTACCTTTACGCTTAACTCCCACTGGGAATCATCAGCAAAACACATCAGCCCACCAGGATCAAACACGGGTAGCTGATTCACAAGTGGTATCATTGGTACTGGGGATACAGGTTGAAATATATTAGGATTGGCCCATCCAGATGAGATCCAAGTACCTTTTTCTCCCTTCTGGGAAAACTTTTCCCAAATTAAGCCATACTCAGGTGGTACAGCCACATTAAACACGTCTTCCCCAGACTCACTGGGGGAAGAGGGTGTAGCAATAACCGGGTCACTCACCATGATGCTTGGGCACACAGAACCCTCCTCATGAGGGATGTCGGAATTTGGACTTGCAGCAGCAGAGGCCCCGGAAACCTTTTCTTCCTCTCTTTGCACCAGAGAAAAAGGCAATTTAAGCTCAAACCTTGGTGGGATGTGGATCTCTGAAATTTGGGGCCACTGACAAAATGGGCCCAAGGCAGCCAAAGGGAAACATACTCCGGTCTATCCCATAGTCTATGACTGTAGCTTGGGCTGGTTCAACAAGTACAGTGCAAATAGTCACAGTCAAATCTACAGGTGAGTTTGAGGCACTTACCGACACTTTGCGATGCACAGGGGCCTCTATGGAACCCACCACTTTGGCAGCCTCCTGGTCAGCTGCAACAATATCCTCTTCAGAGGCGGCTTTGGGGCAACTTACCCCCATGGGCATATCTGGCTCACTCACACTTTGAGCTTCATCTGATACTTGGAGCTCCGTGCAGGTGTCAGGGACCTCATCCTCTTCGGGCCCCAGACTAGGCTGCAGACTTTCCTTGTCCAAGTTCAACAGGACTGAGTTGGCACTGGGGGTCACATCTGCATTCACCCCTATCTCTTTCAATACTCTTGCGATCGACTCCCCTTGTTGCAATAAGGGAAGACTCTGACACACGGGGGCCTCAATGGCTCTTTGGGCCCACACATCTCCGTCAATGGGAACCGGCAAAGCCACCAGCAAATGAGCTTCTCTCGGGTGCGCCAGTGGGTCATCCCTGGTCTCCACCAGGGGAATAGCATCATCAGGCAACACTGCAGCATCGGTAGTGCCAAGTTCCATTGCCAAGTCTGGCTGTAACAGTTCGATCACCGCAGCCGTGGTGAACTGGATATCACCCTCGGGTGACATAGCAGCAAGCATAGGAGTCTCCTCTAATTCAGCTGGGGCTTCACTGTGCAGGATAGCTGGGGTAAGCCCAGGCACGGGGGTCGCAACCACTGACACCCCCGGGGCACTTTCTACCTCCCGGTACACTAGAGCACATGTTCCACTCACCCCACCTTTGATAGTCTCTTTCTCCATAGCATCTCTAATGGCGGGCTTTGCAGCCAACTCCGCCTTCTTCCTCAAGGTGGTCGCCACTAAGGTCAAAATGGCAGTGGTAATATCTCTCAGATGGTGACGTCTCGCCATTAATCTGGAGGCCTCTCCTCGAGTTGGTCTGCCACACCCCCTTTGTCTAATCTGCGCGCTCACTGACTTAACCCCTAGAGAGCAGGGTGGTGCCGGAGGGGAGTGCGCAGGGCAAATGTCCACAACAGCAACTTCTCTGTGTGCTCCCCCTGGTGAAACACTTTCAGCAGGGGAATGTTCATGTCTTATGTTAACACAGGGAGCTTCTATGACAGGAGAGTTTACCACCTTCGCCGCACACAACTCAGTCTTTAATAAAAGAGAACTCAAATCCATTTCAAAATATGGGGGCACATCAGCAATTGGCCCAGGCTCTTCCTGGGGCAGATTCGCTACACAACCCTGGTCTCCATTGTCAGCTAAGGAGAGGGGAATTACGGTTGTAGGAGTGCTCTCTTTTAATAACGCTACCGAACTCTCAGGCTCACACGGTAGCTCAGGAACAGGGACCCCGAATTCTTCCAAGCAGTTCTTGCGGTCAGTGGATTCGGTTAACCCTGTACTCTCCAATCCTGGAGTACAGGCAATCACAACGTCAGCACTCTCTTCCTTTAAGGGAAGCTGAGTTGGCAGGCTTGCATTAACACAGGGGTCACCCGGGTAAATGAGGGGACAGCCCCCTGAGGACAGACCCACAGGACAAATTCTACAAAGTCCTGAATTGTCCCATAGTTTCTTGGACACCTTATAAAGTAGACTGGAATACCCATTCTCTCCGGAGGGTCTCCTAGCGACCAGCAGAAAATCTTTAAGTCCTAACTCCAACCACTTGCAGTTAATGCCCCCAGCACTGTACTCTATGGGTACCCAATCAACGACAACAGCATCTTGAGGGTTAACATTCTCCCTCGTAGCCCACTCGAATGCCTCCTTGGGGGTTAGTGTGGCTGTCATAACTGATTTGAAATGGCTGGGCCTCTCAGGTTCTGTCGGTACTACAGGGCAATTGGTCTTCACCTTCCCCCAACTTCGGGCTCTCTTTGCTCCGGGATGAATACACGTACCCTGGGCCCCTGACCATAGCGAAGGATCAGAGTAAATAACTGGGCATCCATGATAGTGAACTCTCACTGGACTAACATAGGGGGCCGTGCGATAATTTACCTTCACTGGAACCCGATAGAATAATGTGGAATGCCCTGGTTTTCCAGAAGGTTCCTTGGCAACCAACTGAAAACCCTTCAGCTTGGGGTAACTGTTTAACTCCTCGTTAACCACCTGCACATTACAATCCTTGGGCACATATTCCACAGCAAAAACCGGCCTCGGGTCAATGCCTTTGGCAGCAGCCCAGGCAAATATCTCATGGGGCCGTATCATAGACATTTTCTCTGTATGCTCAATATTATAACACTTTCTGCGCCAGAATATTTTGCACGGGAAAGAAGAACCACAGAAGTCTCCCGCCGTTTCCTGGCCTTTTTCCTATTGAGTCCGCACCTGCAGCGCCTGTCACACTAGGCTGCAGTGCGGTGTTACAGTTTAAACCCCTCGAGCCCCACGTACCGGGCGCCAAAATGTAGTGCTATATTAATTTTAGTGCACCTTACTCTACTATGGTCTTCACTCCTAATACATATGCTCCGGATGAGACCTTAAATTTTAGGGAGTGAGCCTTCGCATCGAGGTGGAAGCAGGGTGTAGTGCAACTGTAACAGTAATCAGGGTGCAAAGAATTGGGCGCCAGTGGTTCTTATAACTTAACCAAATAACAGATTTATTGAGCACAGTATACAATCCTCAGTGGAGTGTACATAGATCAGAACATTGCAGGTTCATACAATACATTGAATAGGCAGTACTCACAACACCTTTGGTCAGTATGATTCTCCTCAGAGATAGGAACAATACATGCAGCTTTGAGGAGGTACACCCAGCTTTCAGCCTTTTCCCTAAGTGGAACCTGAGGGGAATCTATCTACCCTAGGTCTGTACACTTAGTCCCTACTTCTGGGCAATGAGTACCCTGGGATCTTAATCCCACTACAATCCTCGTAGGAGCCTCAGACTGCTCAGCTAAATAAGCTCCTGAGTGATCTAAAAAGGTGAGTAGCCTATTCTTACTAGACCTGACCTGTCTAGGTTCCAACTCAAGCTCTGCCTCCTGCACAGGCTAGAGCCAGCACAAGATGGACGACTGAAAGCATGGCTTCAGAGCCTTTTATATCCCAGCACAGTGCCATCTGCTGGTCACTGTTAGAAGTAGCAGGGGCCTAGCTTGAAGCAGAAAGAGCAAACAGTACCCCTCCCAACTGTATTTTAGGACCCATTTAGGTGTCCATAACATGGAGGGACTGCCTGACAATAATACTAGGGGTGGCTATTTACACATCCCTACACATCCATCATAATATTGCCTTTGAAAGCTACTTATAACTTTGCAATAAAGTATTTTCTCAATGCTTTTACATTATCTGTCTGATAGTCCGTTAGCATTAGAAACTTTAACTGACAGGCTCAGATGGGACAGTCAGATTGGCAACTTCAGTTAACAATAACTTACAAAAACAAACCTCTCAGATTATATAATTAGTTTAGAACTATCAAATGATCAACATGACCTATAGGTAACTTTTAATGTAATTCATATTTTAAAAAGTAGTTTTTTAGTGTTAGTATCACTTTAAGTCTTTAGGTATGTATACACCTAAGTATTTAATTTTCTCCAGTTGCCACTGAAGTTCGATTTTAGTTGGTTCGTCATAGATTATTGCATATATATAGCGAGGGCTTCAGATTTGGTCATATTTATTTTATAATATGAGAGATCGCCATAAATTTTTAGTTCTTTTATAGCGTTGGACATTGAAATATGGGGGTTGGTTATGAATAACATGAGATCATCTGCAAAGGCTGCAATCTTATACTCCTGTGAGTTTGTAGACATTCCTGAAATATCTGCATTGTTTCTAAGTGCTATCAGTAAGTGTTCCATACATAAGACATATAACAGCTGGGATATGGGGCATCCCTGGTGTGTCCCATTTCTTATGAGATGTGTCTGAGAGAATACCATTCAGCCTTATTTTAGCTGAAGGGGTTGTGTATACTGCCATGATCCTATCTCTGAATGATTTTTCCAAACCTGCTCCCTCCAACACCAATTTGAGGAATGTCCAACTTACTCTGTCGAATGCCTTCTCTGCATCCGTTGAAAGAAGCAGGGAAAGCACCCGGATATGTCTGGCTCAATTAACTAGGTGAAGGATTTTCATTGTATTTTTGCCTACCTGATCTTCATGTATCCACTTTGGTAGGAATGAGGAAAATCTTACTTAAAGTGATTTTCTTTTGCTGGACTGGAACATGGCAGTGGGCACTAATGGGTTAACCCCCTCGTCATGTGAAGGACAGGAAATTACCTCAAAATAAAAGACCTCGCTTGACACTGACTCGTATTCCTATTTTTGACTGTACACATAAACTCCCCTCAAGGGCTGGGAAGTCTTGCCCACTGCCATGTTCCAGTCCAGGAAAAGAAAATCACAGTAAGTATGATAAGATTTTCCTCATTCCTGGTCCTTCACATGGCAGTGGGCACTAATAGGATCTTACCAAGCAGTAAAGACACTACATGGGTGGGATAATGCTACCAAGTAATTTATTTATAAGTCACAGCTTGAAGAACTGATCTCCCAAAGTTTGTCTGGCTTGAAGACCAAACATCCAATTTATAACATTTTATGAAAGTGTTCAAATTAGAACAGACAGCTGCTTTGCATTGGTCTTCCGCTGAAACTTGGGCTTAGAAGGCCCAAGACGCTGAAACAGCTCTAGTGGAGTGAGCCTTAATATTAGGCTGGACTTGCACTACACTTGTCTTATAAGCCTCTGAGATACAGGCTTTAATCCATCTCGCCACTGTGGATTTTGATGCTTTACAACCAGCTTTCAGACCTGACAGAATGATTAAGATATTCCGATCTTTCCTTATTACTTACTCTATGCAGGTAAGTTTTCAGACACCTGATGACATCTAATTTGTGCCACACAGCTTCTTCCTCTGTTTTTGGAGATTGAAAGAAAGCTGGTAGTATTATGTCTTGATTCATATGGAATTCAAATACCACTTTAGTTAGGAAGTTTTGAGGAGTTCTCAGAATTACACAGTCCTCTTTAGAAGTCAGGTGACTATCTGAAGCCAGAAGTGCTTGAATTTCTCCAACTCTCCTGGCGGAAGTTATGGCTAATAAAAAGGCCATTTTCCATGTAACAAATTTTAGAGGGGTCGATTCCAATGGCTCAAAAGACTCCTTTGTTAGGGCCTGAAGGACCAAAAACAGATCCCAAGGAGGAATTCTTTCTTTCTTTCTGTTTTGGTCTAATTCTTTTTAGAGCCTGAAAAAATTGAATGATTAAAGGCTTTAAAGTCCATGCCTCTCCATAAAGGGCCGACAGAGCTGATACTTGCCCCTTGAGTGTAAAGACACTCAATTCTCTTAACAAACCTTCTTGGAAAAATTCAACAATATTCTCTGGAGAGGTAGTTTCATAGGACCTGTATTGCGCACCAATTAAGATAAGTCTCCCAGATTCTGTAATATTTTTGCGATGTTGACGGTTTCCTGGTTGCCAGTAATGTATTTATCGCAGTTTCTGAAAGACCTAAATATTTCATATTCAGCCTTTCAGTTGCAAGGCTGTTAACTTCAAAATTTCTGGTGTTGGGTGAAAAAGTGGACCCTCCCGTAACAGCTTCGAATGTACAGGGATTCTGAATGGAGGAGCTTGCCTCATGTTGAATAGCTGAGGAAACCAATTCCTCCTGGGCCACAATGGTAAAACAGCAATCACCTCTGCCTTGTCCTCCCTGATCTTCCTGAGGAGTTTGGGAATCAAAGGAATGGGCGGAAATGCTTAAGTCAGCTTGAAGTTCCACTGGACTCTGAAACAGTCTTGAATCAAGGCCCCCTTGTTCTTGAATCTGGAACAGAACATTGTCACTTTCTTGTTTCTTGGAGTCGCCATAAGGTCGATCACTGGTTGGCCCAGAACTGCTTCTATAAGATTGAAGGTGTTCTGATCTAATTCCCATTCTCCTGGATGAGGGTTCCGACTGAGCCAATCTGCCCAAACATTAATTTTCCCAGGAACATGAAGCACTGCCAGATCTGTAAGGTGAACTTCTGCCCACTGGAAAATCAGCTGTGCACTCTGCATTAGAGATCTGCTTCTTGTGCCACCTTGCTTCATCAGGTATCTTACCGTAGTCATATTGTCTGAGTTGATCATGACCGCTCTCCCTCTGATCACTTTCTTGAATTTCAGAAGAGCTAAACGGACTGCCATAATTGAATTCTGTCCTATATGGGCTCCCCATCCTATCTTGCTCGCATCTGTTAGATGTAGCCACTCTGGGGTCTTCAGAGATTTTCTCTTCAGCATATTCTGAGGATTCTTCCACCACAAAAGGTTTTGCCTTACCTCTTGACTGATTTGTATGACTTGAAATTCTTGTCTTCTGTTCCATTGTTTCAAAAATTCTGACTGACGGAGTCTTATATGATGTAAGGCCCAGTTGACCGCATCTTTTGGCGCTACTAATTTTCCCAAAAGTTGTTGGCATGTCAGTGCTGTCGAGGCTGGAAACTTGGAGAAACTGGTCACTATTTGTTGAATTCTGACTGCTTTCTCCGGAGTAAGTAAAATTCTGAAGCTCACTTTGTCCAGACCTAGATAATTTAGCCTTGGAGTAGGAATCAAAGAGGATTTTTCTAGATTCAAAATCCATCCGTGTTTTTGTAGAACATTATGTACTATCAATGTTTGATGAATTAGGGTTTGAAGACACAATGCTTTTATCATTATGTCATCCAAATAGGCAAAAATTTAGATGCCATGGGACCTGCTCAGTGCCAGGATAGGAGCTAGCACCTTCGTAAAAGTTCTTGGCGAAATGGCTAAACCAAAAGGTAGCGCTGCATATTGGTAATGTCTTCCCAGGATGTAAAAACTGAGGAACCTCTGAAGAGCTGGGTATACTGGAACATGTAAATAGGCGTCTTTCAAGTCTATTTTTACCATCCAATCGTTTGGTCTTATCATCTGGGATATTGAACTAATGGTCTCCATGCGTAATTTTCTTACCTGTAAATATCTGTTCCAATTTTTTCAGATTCAGGATAGCTCTGAATTCGCCCGAAGACTTCTTCCTGAGGAATAAAGGGGAGTAAACCCCTTGTCTCATCTCGCTTGGTGGAACTGGTACAATTACTTTTCCTGCTAATAATTGGAGGATGCTTGACTCCAGAGCCTTTTTTGCTTCTTGATTCTTTGGTTTTCTTGAAGATACAAAACTTGGCGGAGGCAGGCTCTTGAGTTCTAAGCAATAGTCTTGTGACACAATCTGCATCACCCACTCATCTGAAATAGTTTGAGCCCAAACAGCTTGAAAGTTGAGCAGTCTTCCCCCAACCTTGCACTGGAGGGCTGGACTTGCGCACCTTCATAAGCTTTTGGTTTTATCAGGCTTTCCATCTTTTTGATTTCTTTGAAAATACTGACTTTTCCCTTTCCAATAATTCTGTCTTGAAAACGATTTACCTGGTCTGTAGGATTTTGCTTCTCTAAAGGACCCTCTTGGAGCTTTATTGCCAAATCCTCCTGTTTGTTTTTTCTATCTCTTGTCCTGTGTTAAAAATGAAGATGTACCTGCGGATGCTTTGGAAATTATACTATCCAACTTTTATCCAAACAACAGGTTACCTTCAAAGGGAAGAGAGCAAAGATTATGTTTTGATGGCGTATCAGCCATCCAATGCCTTAGCCAGAGAGAACGTCTGGATGTGACCGCTAAATCCCCTTTGCCGCGAACATAACTCCATCAAGCTAGGCTTCAGATACAAAGTCATTTACTGTCTTGACTTTTTCTAACATTTTTATCATGCTGGTTTTTACTTTCAGAGCCTCTTCTAGCTCCTGGATCCATATCTTGTTCGCTCTAGCCAATGATGTAATGGCTATCGCGGGTTTGCAGGAAGCTCCGGCAACTAAGTAGGCCTTTTTCAGAATGGTATCTTGCCTTCTTTCCATTGCATCACGTAGTGATACCCCTTCATCGACTGGGAGCGTGGTTTTCCTAGCTACCCTAGTAATGGAAGCGTCCACTTTCGGAGCAGTATCCCAATCTTTTACCTCTTCATCTCTAAATAGGTACATTTTCTTTATTCTTCTATTTAGAAAGAATTTTTTATATGGTGTACTCCATTCTTCCTTAATCATATCTCTAATCACTTGATGTACAGGAAAAACTTCATTTTTCCTGGCGGAGGTTCTGAACATCAGATCTTCTACTTCCGTAGTTTTCACTGTACCAATCTTTAGGGTTTCTCTCATGGCCACAATGAGGGGTTCCACCAAATTCACATTGAAAGAAACTTCTTCTCTATCATCTGCTTGCTCATCTTGAGACAAATCTGAATTACTTGAAATGGGGGAATCTGATAAAGACACACTGTGATTAGTTGCAGTAGGTCTCCTTTCACTCTTAAGAGAAACACCTTTGGCCATTACATTTTCAGTTACTTTCTCTTCCATATCATTTATGGTTTGATCAAAAGATGATTTCATCCATTCCATAAACATATCTTCTGAGGTGGAAGACATTCCTGACATAACTTTTTGTTTGTTAAAGCAGGATTGTTGCAGGAGAGGTATTCCTTCCTAGAGGATTTACTTCTGACCTCTTCATCCCTCCTTTTACCAGGGGAACTCCTGCAATAATAACACCAACATTAGTATGGTGAGAGTAAAAGAAAAATCCAAGGCTCAGCTTTCACTGTCCACTCACCCCCTTAACGTAGAATGAGATCGCCTCCCAGAGCTCATAGCTGTTAGGGAACAGAATAACAAGTTAGATTCTCGTACCTGTTTAGCTTGTGTCAGCAGCACTAATTCCCTAGGGATGCACTTACTGCAGTCCCGAACTGGAGGCTTTAGCTGTCTTTTTGCAGAATGAGTAATGGGGAAAATCCAGAAGAACCGCTTCCTTATGCGCAGATTTCAAATCTCCCGTAAGAGTGACGTCATACCCGTCACTTCCGTCCATGCGGTTCAGGACTAACCGTGACTTACTGCGCATGCACTCCCCATTCATCGGAGCATTTTGGCTTATTGCATTGGTCTGGCAATGAAAGGCCATGGCCGGAGCAGGCCTTGCACGGACACACAAGGCATTACGCAGGTCCCCCAGCATCAGCGGACAGAGCCTGATATCTGTCGGATTGGGTGAGTTTCCTGACGAGGGACAAGAAAATATAGGAGGACGAGTCAGGGGCAAGGGAGGTCTTTTATTTTGAGTTAGTTTCCCGTCCTTCACATGACGAGGGGGGGTTAACCCATTAGTGCCCACTGCCATGTGAAGGACCAGGAATGGGTTCATTTTTTGTGCTATTAATTTTGTGTATAGTTTAAAGTCGATGTTTTATAGGGAGAGGGGTCTATAATTTCCACATAGAGTGGCATCTATGCCTGGTTTTGGTTATAACTGTGATATAAGCCATTAGAGCTTCTTTGTTTAGGGGGTGGGTTGCATCAATTTAATTTATAAAATTTAGGAACAGAGGGGTTAGTTGGGTGGAGAAGGTTTTATAGAACCTTCCTGTGTACCTGTCTGGGCCAGGAGATTTGTGTATTTTTAAGCTTTGAGGACTTCTTGGTCCCGGAAGGGTGAACTTAGTTCTTTGAGTTGACTCTCCTCTATGCCTGGTAGAGGATATTTTGATATATAGGCTCTGATTTTTGTTTCTAGTATATCCTGTTTAATAGATTGAGAAATATTATACAAATCCTGATAGTATTGTTTGAAAGTTTCTGCAATTTTCATAGGTAAGATCTGCATATTTCCTTGTTGATTTTTAATTTTATGGATATATAAGATATTTTGTCGAGTGCTTTGGCTAGCATTCTCCTTGATTTATTCCCAAATTCTTAGTACTTTTGTTTTGGTCATTACATATTTACTTTGGGCATTTAGTATTTGTGTAAGTTCTGCTCTCTCTTCTCCGTTAAGGCTTTTAGGGTGTCTAGCGCTATATTTCTAGTGTGTTGAAGTTCCAATTGTTGAATTTGGCCAAGGAGGTTCTCGATTATACTATCTTTGTTTTTTAAGGCAGGTACAGTGTTTAATCAGAAGTCCCTTGATCACACACTTTAGAGCTTGCCACTTTGTTTGGTAAGAAGTGGGGTCTTTTGCTAATCTGAGCTTGTATTCCTTGATCGTATTTATGATTTCCTGTTTGCATTCAGAGTCATTTAATAAACTATCATTTAGTCTCCAATTCCAGAAGGGTTTTGGTTTATTTGGTATAGTAATAGAGATATTTACCACTGCATGGTCTGGCAGACTATATTGTCCATATCTGCTTTGTTAAGCCAATGTAAGAGGTGTTGTAAAATAAAGATATAGTCTAAGCGTGAGTAACAGTTTTGAGAAGTATGTAAATTGTTTAGTGGTGGGGTTAAGGAACCTCCATGTGTCTATTACTCGTAGTTTTTGGAGTAATTTGGATGCTTGATTTAATTTTTTGGGTGTTAAAAAGGACTGGCCTTTTGAAGTTTCTAAAATTGGATTTAGGGCCATATTTAGGTCTCCTCCCCGTCTGCAAATTTAGAGATTTTAGTGGTCAATATAGATAGAAACTGTGTTCTGGTTAGGAAGATATATACTACCCAGAGAACAAGGCGTATGGTATAACAAACCTTTGATCAAAATGTATCTCCCATTGGAGTGTCTAGAATTTTAAATTCTATCGACTTCTTTATGGCTACTCCCTTTGTGTTTTGTATGGGATTATTACTGACATACCATTGGGTGTAGGGGCTGTGACATGCCACTGGCCTGCACATGGACTTTTTGGGGGAATTAGCATTTGGTAGGCAGGTATTTTAGGATTTGGAGCTTAGAGACAGGGCCATCAAGGATTAGGACAAAACACAGCTTTATTAAGTACTGGGCATTCCCAACAAAAAGGCAACAGAAAAATGTTCAGGTTACAGTTCAACAACTTCACTGTAGAACATGCAGGGTACAGTTCAACAAATACACTGCAAAACATTCAGGGTTTCCACCCTCTGGTCGCTCACCATCAAGGGAAACTCTCACCCTCTGGAACTTCAGAGCATTTGGGCTCCTGGGATTCAGACTCACTAGCCTCTGATAGTCCTTTTCTCTTTCTTTCCACCCCAAGGGACTTAGGCTCCAAGCTCTGGAACTCTCTTGCTGGCAGCAAAGCTCCTTCTGCCCAACTATGGGGCAAATTCACTAAGATGCGAAGTTGCGCCAGGCGCAACTTTGCCGCACTTCGCCAGGCGTAGTTTCGCCAGGGCTCCGCTTATTCACTAAAATCCGAAGTTGCGCACAGGGGTAGCGTAAGGTTGCGAAGTTGCGCTAGCGTTGATTCGCTATATAAAGCGAAGTTACGCTAGCGAAGGCTAATTTGCATACGGCGCGAAATTCAAATTTCAATGGAGGAACACGTATCTGCACTACAAATGCCTAGAAAACCTTCAAATCAGCAAATAAAATTTTTATTTTGCCCTACACATGTGCCCACTGTCTAGGTAAGTTGCAATGTGTCAGGAAATGTAGGGGGGAGGAAGGGGAGCCCCAAAAAAATTTCGATCTTTTTCAGCCTATCAGCCATCATGTAGAAAACACGCCAGCGTTTTTTTGGGACTTAGAAAAATTTTTTACTTTTTTTGAAACAATCCCTATCTACTCTATTGCGCTTCGCCAGGTCTGAGGTGGCGAAGGAAGTTCAGTACACTGCGCAAGTTAGTGAATTTGCGTAGTTTCGTCGCTAGCGAAGATTCGCCTGGCGTAAGGTTGCGAAGTAACACTAGCGAAACTACGCCAGCCTTCGTTAGTGAATTTGCGCAGTAGCGAAAATGCCAAACGCTAGCAAATTAACGCCAGCGTTCGGCACTTCGCGGCTTAGTGAATTTGCCCCTATGTCTCTTACAGCACCTCACTTCCCTGGAGAGCTCTAAACTGTGGGAACACAGCCCTTTTACATTTTCAGGTAGCTTCTGTCTAGCTGTCACTTAATTACATTGCTGAGAGGGAATATTAACCTTACCCAAGTATTCCTTTTCAGCACATACAATGCAAATTAAATGCACATTAAATGCTCTTTAATGTGCATTTTCCTCTAAGACAGTGGTGTTTCCCAAACACCCTGTCACATATACTCCCCCTTTGTTTCAACCCAGGTTTGGAACACAGACACCCCAAAAGCAACTCTTAAAGGGGTCACCCCTACACATTTTACTATAGGTGTTACCTCACACCCCACAGTCACACACATAGGATTCACATCAGGGCATTTGTCAGCAAAATTACACATAACATTTTGCATATCACTGACATTATTCACCACCTGGTTTGATTGCCCAACATTCAGTGTTTCGTTGTTTCCCCAGAACTCCCAGAACAGGGGAAAGTCTGTTCCCAGAACAATTTCCTCCTCCCCCTCACTGGCAACTACAAGCGAGTGGACAACTTTCCCTTTGGTGGTTTCGAAACTTAAACATACAGTCTGTTTAAAGTTCTCTTGCATATCAGGAACCTCCTGCCATGGTAGAACAAACAGTAAAAGTTTATGTAACACCACCGATTCAGTGGATTTAAAGGAATAGTTCAGTGTGAAAATAAAAACTGGGTATACAGATAGGCTGTGCAAAATAAAAAATGTTTCTAATATAGTTAGTTAGCCAAAAATGTAATATATAAAGGCTGGAGTGAACAGATGTCTAATAAAACAGCCAGAATCCAACTTCCTGCTTTTCAGCTCTATAACTCTGAGCTAGTCAGTGACTTGAAGGGGGGGCCACATGGTACATTTCTGTTCAGTGAGTTTGTAATTGATCCTCAGCATTCAGATCAGATTCAAAAGCAACAGATATGACCCATGTGGCCCCCCCTCAAGTCTCTGATTGATTACTGCCTGGTAGCCAGGGTAACCAGTCAGTGTAAACCAAGAGAGCTGAAAAGCAGGAAGTAGTGTTCTGACTGACATGTTATACATCAAATCACTCCAGCCTTTATGCATTGCATTTTTGGCTAACTAACTATATTAGAATTTTTTTATTTTGCACAGCCTATATATTTACTCAGTTTTTATTTTTGCACTGAACAATTCCTTTAAGTGTGACCCACAGTGAAATCCCATTCACTTTAAGCTCCACAGACTTTTCAACAGTCCCAGTGCATTCTGGCTGCACACTTAACTCATTAGTTGCAATGCCTCTCCGGACCTTGCCTTTAAACAAAGAGTCCCAGCCTCTCACCCCACCATCACGCAGTTTCCTTTCAACCACCCCTTTAAGAACAGTCTCGCCATTCCTGTAGGGCATCCGGTGTGGAACCGCTGGGGATGTACTCTGGCCAAATATGCCAGTCTGGACTTGGAAATCATCATAGCCCCTCTCCTGGCCTTGCTGTGCTTTTGCCGACCTTTGAGGCTCCAACTTTGGGGTACCTCCACTTTGGAACCGGTTTCCTGGCTTGGATCCAGATGTAGGGGTCTCCTTTTGCACTCGCGAAGTGGCTCTCACTTCCTTGGCCATCTGTTGCAAACCCACAGATCACTGCACCTTTAAGGAAGCCTGCTGGAAAAATTAGTCTTTTTTCCTACTCTTGGCACGCTGACTCTCTCCCAGTCACAGTGGAACCGCCTCCACCCATCGCCATATTTCTGCTCCTGTTGCTTTAACACAGCACACACAGCCTCCAGCTGAACCACTGAAGCACAGGGATTTACAGCACCTGTTGCCATATTAGCACAGTCTTTTAAGGCTAATACTTAACAGGCTTTTAAACCGGTGTATGACTCATTAAAGCTCTGCCCGCATCCTCCACCAATATGTGACATGCCACTGCCCTGCACTTTTTGGAGGAATTAGCGTTTGGTAGGCAGGTAGCATAGGATTTGGATCTTAGAGACAGGGACACAAAGGATTAGGACAAAATAGAGCTTTATTAAGCACTGGGCATTCCCAACAAAAAGGCAACAGAAAAATGTTCAGGTTACAGTTCAACAACTTCACTGTAGAACATGCAGGGTACAGTTCAGCAAATACACTGCAAAACATTTAGGGTTTCCCCCTTCTGGTCGCTCATCATCAAGGGAAACTCTCCTCTGGAACTTCAGAGCATTTGGGCTTCACTCTTAGCCCTGCTGGCTTACCCTTCTGGGATTCAGACTCACTAGATTCTGCCAGTCCTTTTCTCTTTTCGTCTTAAAGCTTAAAGGGGACATACAGATGCAGCCACTTTGGTTTGTCTGTTTGACACAGAATAACTAAACACAGATATCCCATTTATCTCATTTAACACAGAAAACTGTGACACAACATCCCATCTAATTAAAGCATTCACCATTGTGAACAATGGTGCTTTGGTATGCTAATGAAAAGGTTAAATGCATTAAATGAGTTAAGATAACTTTAGATAACACAGTTTCTTCAATTAACTCTGAGTCATGACGCATTTAACTCACAAATCCAAGTGGCTTCATCTGTATACCATAATTTTTTACAATGCAGAAAACCATGTAAAATAATGTAAAATATAAGGAATTGTTTTTATTTTAATACCTTTTGGGTCAAATATGTCCATACAAGCATGAAAACTGTGTTCAGCCCGCCCCTTTGCTAAGTTTCCTATCTTGGAATCTCTGGTATGTGGCTCTGCAGCCGAAGGCCATTTCTGCCTGTGTAATAGAGCTGCATCCAGTGAGGGAGGACTGGGCGTGCAGAGGTGGGCGGTGCTGTTCATGATGTCACACTCAGTCCGTCCCTGCATTCCTTCTACAGACTGGATCATTCTTACTGCTCGTTTCTCTTCTCTGCTCGATTTGTTTAACCCCCCCCCTCCTCTCCTGTTCATTCTCTTCCTCTGTTTGTTTCCCCCCTCCCTCCACTACTGTTTCTTTCACTCAAAGCTGTGTTCGTTTTAATCCCTCCACTGCTCCGTTTACTTCTCAGTTTCTGTCTCTCTCTGCTCTATTTTTTAACCCCTCCTCCCCTGTTCCTTTTACTGCCTCTCCCCCACTGCTCCTTTTCTTTCTCTCTGCTCTATTCACTTAACCCCATCTTCCCCTGCTCATTTCACTGACTCTCCCTGTTTGTTTCCAGCTCCCTCCACTACTGTTTCTTTCACTCTCAGCTGTGTTCGTTTTACTCCCTACACTGCTCCTTTCTGACACTCTCAGCTCACATCCCCCTCTCTCCCCTGCTCCTTTCTCTCCCTCTCTGTTTGTTTCCCCCCTCCCTCCAATGCTCCTTTTCTGCCACTCTCTGCTCTATTTGTTTAACCCCTTACTCACCTGCTCATTTCCCCCTCCCTGCACTGCTCCTTTCTTTCACTCTCTGCTGTGTTCGTTTTTCTCCATCTCCCCCCACTGCTCCTCTCTTTCTCTCTGCTCTATTCATTTAATCTTCCAGTTCTTCCCCTGCTCATTTCACTCCCTCTCTGCTCATTCCCCCTCCCTCCACTACTCGTTTGTCACTCTCTGCTCTATTCATTTAACCTCCACCTCCCTATCTCTCACTGTTCGCTTTTCTCCCTGTCTGCCTTGTTCTTTTCCTTGTCCCTCCACTGCTCCTTTCCCCCCTTACCCAATGCTTGTTCCTCTCCTTTGTGGATATTGGTTAAAAAAAAAGAAAAGCTATAACATTTTGTAAATAAAAACACATACAATCTCATTTTGTATACAAAAAGCTATGAATATTTTTTTAGGTTTTCCTTTTTTTTTTTTACACCTTGTATCTGTTATGAGATGTTACACAATTCCAGAACATCAGCTGCATTTATCGCCTTACAACTCCCTGCACCTGACAATAAACTGTTCCAGAACAGCTGCCTTTCCCTTGCAACTCCCTGCACCTGATCATAAAATATTCCAAAACAGATGCATTTTCCATTGCAACTCATTGCACCTGATAAACTCTTCTAGAACAGCTGCCTTTCCCTTGCAACTCCCTGCACCTGACCTCAAACTGTTACAGCAGTGAGCACAGCTGTATTTTTCCCTTGCAACTCCCAGCACAAGATCATAAAAATGTTCCAAAAAAGCTGCATGTTTTCCTTGCAACTCACTGCACCTGAAAATGTTTTAGAACAGCAAATTTGTTTTCTCTTTATAGTTTGTATTAAACTTAACATCTCTTGCATTATGCTGAGCATTTACAATACACTGATAAGTTAAATGATCAGGCAGCAGCATAAGACATTTATGTGCAGGCTGGAAACACACAGGACAGAGGGTGGGAGGGGAGGGGTTTGGCTGCTACAGCTCATGAGTTCAGCCTGTCAGTCAGTGCTGTGACCACTTCCTGTGAGAGAATGAACAGACACTCCCACTCTTCATTTCAGCCTAGCTTCTGACCTGAGAGGTTCTCATTGCAGCTCTGATATAATGACACTTTTAGCAGGTAAAATGCATTCAAAACTTTTTTTTTTCTGCATCATTACATTGTTTGAGGAAAGATTCATCATATATCTGAATATGAAGGTTATGCAAAATGTCCCCTTTAAGTTTGTCAACAAGTAACCTGTCAGGCCCATTGATGGGAGGTAACGATCACCAAGGCTTCTGCGTTAGCTCTGTAGCTTGTTGATGCTAAATATCAAAAAAGGAAATTCAGTTTAAAGTGGAATGTGTATAGAGCAATATTACTTTATATCCCATTGTTTACTCCGAGATTCATTCTGGGTTAGATGGTGTCGGGCTTGGGTATTTTTCCAGGTGTTTGTCGGGGTCTGCTTCGCTTGGCTTTGGTTGACTCTGCCTCCTTCATTCTGATCGAGTTTGGTGCATTAGAGGCCTGTAGGAATGGCTGTATATCCTCCAGCATGGAGAGAGTATGCATTTTGCCTGCAAGCGTGGTATGTATGTTGAATGTTTATCCCCATCTGAACAGAATTTTCCTTTCTTTCAGAAAGTTTGTTAAAGGTTTGAGAAGTCACCTTTGCTGCCTTGTATACCAGGAGAGATCTTGCATTATGAATATATCCATGCAGGGCCGTTATAAGGCCTTGGTGGGCCCTGGGCAAAGAGTCAACTAGTGGGCCCCTCACACCCCTGGTGCGAGCAGCGCTCCAGTATATTTTTGAAACTGGTCCCGCCTCCCTGTGTTTCCTCCCTCCATCTTCCTCCCTGCGTGTGTCGCCTCCCTCCCTGTGTGCGTCATCTCCCTCCCTGCATCTCGCCCTGCCCCCTCTATTTTTCGGCGCAGTGGGCCCCCAAAAGCAGTGGACCCTGGGCAGACGCCCCTTGATTTGCATTATTAAAGCAGTCCTGTATCCATGGTCTCAAATTTGAGTTGTTTCAGTTGTCTGGCCTAATAAAGGATTTCTTCTTTAACAGTGAAATGTAATAGAAAACATATAACATCTCTTGGTTTCTCAGATGGCAATCCCTTTGGTCGCAGTGCTCTATGTAGCCGTTCTTTGTATCTCATTAGTTTGGGGTAGATTTAGCACTGTATTGAATCAAGATGTAACTGTCTGTTTAAGGGCATTTGCTTCTACTGTTTCAAGTAGGCCCTGTATATGTAAATTGCACTGTCTTCGTCTATTACCAAGGTCTTCAACTCTACATGTTTAAAGACTGAATAGTTTTACCTTGTATTTGAGAGACGTGGAGGAGTGCTCTACTCATTTTGCTCTGTTTTCAATCTCCGTGGCTCCGTAATTTCTTGTTTTAAGTCGGCTACCTCCTCTTTTAACCGCGGCTTTTATCTGTGTAGCAAGGGCCTTTAAATCATGTTTTGTGGGAAGATCGTGTTATACTACGAGGCTGTGGAATCATTGTCAGAGGCCTGGTTGTCTCTTTCAACCTGCTCTGCTAGTTCGGGATCATGTTGAGCATATTCCTGCACTGCCGGAGTCAAGAATTTGTTCAGAATCTTTTGAGATTGCTTATTTTCCACTTTACAATCTGAGCTGTAGCAGAGACTCTGAGTTATGCGTCCATCTTGGTGTGCGGCTGACCACCCTAGCAACCAGATTGCTGACATTGCACTGGAGAGCTGCTGAATAAAAAAGAAAAATAACTCAAAAACCACAAATAATAAAATATGAAAGCCAATTGCAAATTGTCTCAGAATATCACTCTCTGCATCATACTAAATGTTAACTAAAAGGTGAACAAACCCTTTAAGGGGGTCTATAGTATAACTCTAATATTCAGTTACTGGACTTTCTATAATCTGTGAAAATCTACACCCATGAAGCTTCAGCTCCCTCATTTTCCATCAACACTTCCTCCTTTATATTGGCTTTTAAATCCTGCTTATCAGACATACCCTTGCTCCTTTTCTATTGCCTCTTTCCCTCCATAAGTATAGTATAGCCTCCTATATATACTGTCCTAGTCATGTGGCTAATTCAGCCATGTTTTAGCAACACCAATCACATCATATTTCTTTTCCAGCACCAGTACCTCCAGCTCTCCCATTTTACCAGTCAGACTCGTTGGGGCAAATTTACTAAAGGGCGAAGTGGCTAACGCTGGCGAAAATTCTGATTTACTAACGGACAATTTCGTAATTTCGCTAGCAAAGGAGATAGACTCTGCCGCAACTTCGCACTCTAACGGCAGGTGAATCTTTGCTCTGGTGAAAGAGTGTTACTACGCAAATTCAATACGTTTTTTATTTTACTGACCGTTACCTCTATTGCCAGACTTGCAGGTGAAGTGCAATGGAGTAGATCGGACTTACTTGAAATTTTGTTGAAAATTGTTGTTGTCTTTTCCTTTTTTCAGGGTGATAGCCTTCAAAAGTGCGTAATTTTTTTTTAGGGTACCCGGCTTCCCCCCTACATTTCCTTACATATGGCACATAAACTATACAGTGGCCACATGTGTAGGGCAATATAACAACTCTATTTTATTTGCTTAAGGTTCCCTGGCCTTGTGTAGTGTAATGTATTTGCTGCAACATATACGTCCATTGTACTTTAACTGCACGCCGTATGCAAATTAGCCAATGCTAGCGTAACTTCGAACTACTGAACGTATGATCGATAGTGCAAGTTCGCAAGCCTTTGGTACCCTGTGCACAACTTTGGATCTTCATGAATTAGCGTTGCCCAGGTGAATTTTCCCCTTGGCGAAGTGTTGCGATGTGCACGAAGCCAGCGCTGGTGGATTTTCATAGGTAAGTAAATTTACCCCCTTGTAAACATACATTTAATACTGATACCAGAGTTTGCATATACAATTTATGGTTCTCCCTGTATTTATCAGTACCACCTACTAAGTCTCCACCCCCACTATGCCCCCCATTACTATGCCCACTTATCTAACCTGTCTGCCACAGAATTACTCACTGCATCCCCCCTCATCTCCTTTAACCATCTAGCCATCTTCTCCACTAAAGCAGCGCCACCATCATCCAGCGCTGATTCTGGAGCATCGGAGCGGGTCAAAGGTGGGCAGCATCGCTAGTGCATTGAGCGCAATGACACTGTATGTGCTAGCGGAGCTGAATTGTTCAGCTGTTAAAGTTACAAGAAGCGGCTTTTTGTAGCCCCTTGTAACTGGCCTCTCGCTGCCGCCTGAGGCAAGGTTCTCACCTTGCCTCATGGCAGGAGAGGTCCTACCATCATCATTGAGGTACAGCCCATCCCTGGCAAAGAGCCTGTAGCCGACTGAAAGATCAGCCCAGTTCCCCAGAAACCTAAATGCCAAGCTCTCAGCCACACACTAATCTCCCTGTGTTCCCTCTTTCTTCTTAAAGGACCAGTAGCATTAGTAAACATCAAAAAATAAACACCAACACAAATTAAACTTTTAAATTGTAAAGCCTTTATTAAAAAATAACTTACTGAAACTCCACTTCCATTCTTCTTGAGAAAAGGCGAAAGGGCGACCATCCATTCTGCAGCAGTTGATTTCTCCTCCCTGGCTATCTCTCCCGGCCGCTCTGCTCTGCAGGCAAGATGGGGCAGCATTTCTAAGCGATACACAGACATGTATCCTCCAGCCAACGTCGCGATTGCCTGCCAGTTGCTCCACACCACTTCACAGTATTGCTCCTCCGTCTCACCCTGACTTTTTTTTCCCCCGCACCTTGCAGCTTCTTGCCTTGCTTCTCAACAAGTTGCGCACACCCGTGTCAGTAGATGCTGTGCGAGCTCGCACCATGACTAGTGCGTGTTCCAAGTTCTTGCCAATCATACCTGGCATCTTTGCGTTTCGTTAGGGGTGGGGGATATTAATTCAGAGGCAAATTCGCAGAAGGTACAGAGGTAGAAATGTGTTTGTACTGAAAGCGCAGTTTAAAAAAAAGTTCCCTCAGCACAACATAGCGCTCAATACAGTGCAGTTACACTAATGCGCTTTCATTTTCTTCCCGCACCCCCAGCCCCCGCACTGTGCTGCCCCGCTGGAGCAGTGTAGGCAGCGTGGGGAGAATAAGGCAAAGCTGGCAATTAGCAACAAGGATTTTTCACTTCAGCGGCCTCTGCGGGCAGACGAGCAAATGTCAGGGCGGCAGGTGCAGGGCATGACTGCAGCTCTCTCCTGGAGGCGGAGCCGGGCTGGTCGAGCAGCAAGGCAAGAAGCTGCAAAGTGCGGGGAAAAAAAAAAGTCAGGGTGAGACGGAGGAGCAATACTGTGAAGTGGTGTGGAGCAACTGGCAGGCAATGGCGACGTCGGCTGAAGGATACATGTCTGTGTATCACTTAGAAGTGCTGCCCCATCTTGCCTGCAGAGCAGAGCGGCCGAGAGAGATAGCCAGGGAGGAGAAATCAACTGCTGCAGAATGGATGGTCGCCCTTTCGCCTTTTCTCAAGAAGAACGGAAGTGGAGTTTCAGTAAGTTATTTTTTAATAAAGGCTTTACAATTTAAAAGTTTCATTTGTGTTGGTGTTTATTTTTTGATGTTTACTAATGAATTTTTGTAAAAAAAAAAAATTGATGTTACTGGTCCTTTAACATTGCTCATGGCACCTAGTATTTTTTTTTATCATTCTTGAGGACTTCCTCTCCTCTAACTTTGTCTTTGTTATCTATGTGTACCAAGACTGCAAGGACTTTCCCAGGCCCTCCCAAAAATCTGCACACAGTAGACAGTTCAGCATGTATGGTCCTTGCAACAGATTACCATCCATATTAGAGACACTACCCCTTGGGTTGCTCTGAGTGTCAGCCTGCTCCATACATACCAGTTCAGAGCTATCCTCCCAGCATCTTCACTCAAAATGGCAAATTTGCTGCTTTGGATAAACCCCACCCTCCTGTCCCATCCTTCCCCTCCTAACTGTGGCAAACCTTTCTCCCTCATTAGCCTCCACTGTCCCTTCTCCACCACCCACTACACTAGTACCAAAGATGTACTAAACTTACCAATTGCTTTTGGTAATGGTAACGCTTTTAGCTTACTTTGGACTATTGCTTTTGGTAATGGTAAAGATTTTAGCTTACTTTGGACTAAATCTGGGTTAAGTTCCAGACAGAAAAGAAGCACACTGGCACACAAGGAGTGTAGTTGCAGGGCAAGCCCTTGCAAAAAATTGACTGTTTCGGAGCTCTGCCCCTTTGTCAAGCATAGTGGTTTAAGGTGTAGGAGTACATTTAAAGGGAGACCAATTTAAGTCATAGGAATTAATTGTGTATCAGACAATGTGAAAAAATACATTCAAAAATTAGTATAATACAAAATTCAAAGCTCATTAATTCCAAAACAGTTTTCCATAGCTTCAAATTGATGGGACTTAATAGTCAGTTCATAGTTAAAGTCTGTATAGGTAAGATTCACTCAGCTTTGAGTTCTGGGGTATTGAATATGAAATAGTCACTGTGCCACCCTGCAATGAAAATGCCACTGTGCCACCCTGCTATGAGTTATGGGGCATTAAATATGAAATATTCACTGTTATTTGAGTTCTGTGGTATTTAATATGAAATAGTCACTGTACCACCCTGCAATAAAAAAAAATGCCACTGCGCCACCCTGATATGAGTTATGGGGCATTGAATATGAAATAGTCACTGTGATTTGAGATCTGGGGTATTGAATATGAAATAGTCACTGTGCAACCCTGCAATGAAAATGTCCCTGTGCCACTCTGCTATGAGTTATTAGGTATTGTATATGAAATAGGCATTGTGCCACCCTACTTTGGGTTCTAGCATATTGTATATGAAATAGTCATTGTGCCACCCTGCTATGAGTTCTGGAGTATTTTATATGAAAGTGCCACCCTGATATAAAAATTGTTGCACAACTTTGGACAAAAGAGTATGTAAAAATTGACGCTCATGTAAAAATTGTTGTTCATCAAAATAATTTTGATGCCCATTGACTTCAATGCATTTCGCAAATTTTTTGGTGAAGCGAAATGGGACAGATTCGCCCATCACTATTAGTCATGAGTCAAATAAGATAGCTTTGATCAGCACACCATGTATAAATTATATTCAAGTGGTAAAGTTCAAACTTTTTTTTTTACATTTTTTGTGGTTCCGGAATTGTGACAGCCTGTATACTGTGTATCTGTCCTGGTTTTGCTCCCTAAGCTGAAGGTCTGGGGCTAGAGCGCCCAGACCCACCATGAAAAATGGTAAATTGTCAACTCTTATCATTACATAACTGGTTTTCTTTAATTTGTGGATTGAAACATTTTGGCCTTGTACAGTGTTGATGGTGATGTGCTTGCCATGTGTGGGAAAAATTTACAACTTTATTTAAACAACTAAAATGGGTTAAAACAGTCCCTAGGAATTCTATCTGTAAGAATAAAAATGGATAGAAGAGTAAACCATAGATACGTTTGATGCTGCTTTGTATTTATAAGTGTTCTGGCAAAATGCCCAGTACAAAGTATCAGGACCATTGGAGAACACAAAGCATTTAACCCTTTAACCGCCAAGCACGTACGGCGTACGTGCTGGCGGTTCAGGGCTCAGGCTGCCAAGAACGTACCTCGTACGTTCTTTTGCAGCTGAGCCCTTCTCTCTGCATCGGCGGCTTTTGCCGCCTCTGCAGAGAGTCAGGAGGGTAGACAGCCCCCTGGGCAACGTGGCTGGGGGGCTGTCAAGTCGGATCTGCGACGCGATTGTCGCAGATCCGACTTCAAAGTAGCAGAAGCGCAATGTAAGCGCTGCTGCTGCTGGCTTACCTCCTCCTCGTCGCACCACGCGCCCAGTCACTTCCTGCTGCGCAGTAACTCTGCAGACACGCTGCCAGGAGTCGTCCTTCGGTTCCAGCGATCCTCCTGCTACAAAAACGGTAAGTGCACTTTTTTTTACACACTTACCTGCACTTACACATACCTACAGTACATTTATACACTTACATGAACATTTTAGTAAAAATTTGTGTTTTTTTATTTTTTATTTTTTTATTTTAGCACACTTAGTCGATTTTGTACACTTATTTACACTTAATTACATGTATTTGCACACTCAGACAACTTTTATTAGTGCACAAATATGTATACACAAAAACTCACAAACAGGGTTTTTTTTTTTTTTTTTACTTATTCATTGTACTGTTTGTTTTGCCTAAAAGCATGTTATTTTGACAGCGTGACTATTGGATAATCGATTTCGGCCACTAATTACGCTGCCGGATCAATTATTTTGTTATTTCATTGATTTACGCTATTTTTGTGGTTTTATTGCAATTTTATCCATGCATTATTGTTCCTTATGTATCTTTAGTATAGTTTTGCTGTTTGGTGCTTTGGTATAGAAAGATTTATTTTACTTAGTTTGATTCGCCAGAATATATGCTTTCCAAAAATATATGGGTTTCTGGGGGTCTTTTTACAGTTTTGGGGTCTTATGGCACATAACGCACAGTTGGGGCTCTCTTTTCTGCAGCTTAGTTGGCTAGCGTGAAAATTCATAGGCATGTTTTTCATTTGGGGTCTGTACACGCCACATACTTTGGTAAATCTATGCATATTGGGCATCAAACTATTTAGTAGACCTCTGACGTCCATATTTAGGGTGATTTTTCTTTATACGTAAAACAGTGTGTGTGATAAATGCGGCAAACTGCAACAATTTTAGGCGATTTTCAGAAATGTAAAAACCTCTGCGTTTAGAAAAGCTTTGCAGTTTGGTGTAGAAAGACGTCTTTATCTTTTTTGGATTCGTCAGAATGTGTACTTTCCAAAAATATATGGTTTTGGGGGGGTCTTTGCTGTTAGGAGGGTCTTGAGGCATATAATATGAAGTCAAGGGTCTATGTTCACAGAAGGCGAATCGGCAGCAGAGAAAAATCATATGCACTATTTTCATTTTGGGTCCGCACATGCCAGCTGCCTTGGTATATCAATGCATATTGGGCATCAAACGGTTCAATTGACCCTTGGCATCAGTATTTATGGTGTTTTAGAATTGTATGTAAGAAATTGGGTGAGATAAATAAGGCCAATTGCAATATTTTTAGGCAATTTTCAAAAATGTAAAAACTGTTGCTTTTATCGCCAAATTTAGGAAAGGCTTGCGGCTTGGTACTTTGGAGTACAAGGACATGCATACCCAATTTGGATTCGTGGGAATGTGTACTTTCCGAAAATATATGGTTTTCTGGGGTGAATGCACTTTTTTTTACCTTTGCTCCCCCCAAAACTATGTATATGTGTTGATTTTGCAGTACCTGAAATGACAGACCATATGGGGGTCTTCCTTTTGGGGCCCCTATATGCCACGTGCTTGGGTACATCTATACATATTGGGCATCAAACTGTTCAGAGGACCCTAGGCTTTCATATTTGGGGTGATTTGTCTTGATACCTAAAAGTATGTGGGTAATACGATGCTGCAGGGTAGATATTTTGAGGTGATTTTTGGAAATGTCACCTAAATCACCAAATTTAGGAATGATTTGTGGCTTGGTACTTTGGCGTAGAAAGACATGCATACCCAATTTGGATTCGTTGGAATGTGTACTTTCCGAAAATATATGGTTTTCTGGGGTGAACTTACTGTTTTCTACTTTTGCCCCCCCCAAAACGATGTAAATGTGTTGATTTTGCAGTACCTGAAATGACAACTATATGGGGGTCTTCCTTTTGGGGCCCCTGTATGCCACGTGCTTGGGTACACCTATACATATCGGGCATCAAACTGTTCAGAGCACCCTAGGCTTTCATATTTGGGGTGATTTCTCTTGATACCTAAAAGTATGTGGGTAATACGATGCTTCAGGGTAGATATTTTGAGGTGATTTTTGGAAATGTCACCTAAATCACCAAATTTAGGAATGATTTGCGGCTTGGTACTTTGGCGTAGAAAGACATGCATACCCAATTTGAATTCGTGGGAATGTGTACTTTCCAAAAATATATGGTTTTCTGGGGTGAACTTACTTTTTTCTACATTTGCCCCCCTCAAAACAATGTAAATGTGTTGATTTTGCAGTACCTGAAATGACAGACCATATGGGGGTCTTCGTTTTGCGGCCCCTATACGCCACGTGCTTGGGTACACCTATACATATTGGGCATCAAACTGTTCAGAGGACCCCAGGCTTTCATATTTGGGGTGATTTGTCTTGATACCTAAAAGTATGTGGGTAATACGATGCTGCAGGGTCGAAATTTTGAAGTCATTTTTGGAAATGTCCCCAAAATCACCAAATTTAGGAATGGTTTGCGGCTTGGTACTTTGTAGTAGAAAGACATGCATACCCAATTTAGATTCGTGGGAATGTGTACTTTCCGAAAATATATGGTTTTCTGGGGTGAACTTACTTTTTTCTACCTTTGCCCCCCCCAAAACGATGTAAATGTGTTGATTTTGCAGTACCTGAAATGACAGAACATACAAGGAGGGGTCTTCATTTTAGGGCCCCTATATGCCACGTGCTTGGGTACACCTATACATATCGGGCATCAAACTGTTCAGAGGACCCTAGGCTTTCATATTTGGGGTGATTTCTCTTGATACCTAAAAGTATGTGGGTAATACGATGCTGCAGAGTAGATATTTTGAGGTCATTTTTGGAAATGTCACCAAAATCACCAGATTTAGGAATGATTTGCGGCTTGGTACTTTGGCGTAGAAAGACATGCATACCCAATTTGGATTCGTTGGAATGTGTACTTTCCGAAAATATATGGTTTTCTGGGGTGAACTTACTGTTTTCTACTTTTGCCCCCCCCCCCCCAAAACGATGTAAATGTGTTGATTTTGCAGTACCTGAAATGACAGACTATATGGGGGTCTTCCTTTTGGGGCCCCTGTATGCCACGTGCTGGGGTACACCTATACATATCGGGCATCAAACTGTTCAGAGGACCCTAGGCTTTCATATTTGGGGTGATTTCTCTTGATACCTAAAAGTATGTGGGTAATACGATGCTGCAGGGTAGATATTTTGAGGTGATTTTTGGAAATGTCACCTAAATCACCAAATTTAGGAATGATTTGCGGCTTGGTACTTTGGCGTAGAAAGACATGCATACCCAATTTGGATTCGTTGGAATGTGTACTTTCCGAAAATATATGGTTTTCTGGGGTGAACTTACTGTTTTCTACTTTTGCCCCCCCCAAAACGATGTAAATGTGTTGATTTTGCAGTACCTGAAATGACAGACTATATGGGGTCTTCCTTTTGGGGCCCCTGTATGCCACGTGCTTGGGTACAACTATACATATTGGGCATCAAACTGTTCAGAGGACCCTAGGCTTTCATATTTGGGGTGATTTCTCTTGATACCTAAAAGTATGTGGGTAATACGATGCTGCAGGGTAGATATTTTGAGGTGATTTTTGGAAATGTCACCTAAATCACCAAATTTAGGAATGATTTGCGGCTTGGTACTTTGGCGTAGAAAGACATGCATACCCAATTTGGATTCGTTGGAATGTGTACTTTCCGAAAATATATGGTTTTCTGGGGTGAACTTACTGTTTTCTACTTTTGCCCCCCCCCAAAACGATGTAAATGTGTTGATTTTGCAGTATCTGAAATGACAGACTATATGGGGGTCTTCCTTTTGGGGCCCCTGTATGCCACGTGCTTGGGTACACCTATACATATCGGGCATCAAACTGTTCAGAGGACCCTAGGCTTTCATATTTGGGGTGATTTGTCTTGATACCTAAAAGTATGTGGGTAATACGATGCTGCAGGGTAGATATTTTGAGGTGATTTTTGGAAATGTCACCTAAATCACCAAATTTAGGAATGATTTGCGGCTTGGTACTTTGGCGTAGAAAGACATGCATACCCAATTTGAATTCGTGGGAATGTGTACTTTCCGAAAATATATGGTTTTCTGGGGTGAACTTACTGTTTTCTACTTTTGCCCCCCCAAAACAATGTAAATGTGTTGATTTTGCAGTACCTGAAATGTCAGACTATATGGGGGTCTTCCTTTTAGGGCCCCTATATGCCACATGCTTCGGTACACCTATACATATTGGGCATCAAACTGTTCAGAGGACCCTAGGCTTTCATATTTGGGGTGATTTGTCTTGATACCTAAAAGTATGTGGGTAATACGATGCTGCAGGGTAGAAATTTTTAAGTGATTTTTGGAAATGTCGCCAAAATCACCAACTTTAGTAATGGTTTGCCGCTTGGTACTTTGGTGTAGAAAGACATGCATACCCAATTTGGATTCAGGGGAATGTGTACTTTCCGAAAATATATGGTTTTCTGGGGTGAACATACTTTTTTCTACCTTTGCCGCCCCCCAAAACGATGTAAATGTGTTGATTTTGCAGTATCTGAAATGACAGAACAAATGGGGGGTCTTCCTTTTGGGGCCTCCTATGCCACGTGCTTGGGTACATCTATTCATATTGGGCATCAAACTGTTCAGTGGACCCAGGATTTTATATTTGGGGTGTTTTACATTGATACCTAATGATGTGTGGGAGATATGTTGCTGTAGAGTGGAAGCTTTGAGGTCATTTTTCAAAAAATTCACCAATTTCTATAAAACATTATAACTTTAGGAAACAATTGCAACTTGGTGGTTTGGAGTACAAAGATATTTCTACCCATTTTTGATTCACCAGAATCTGTTCTTTCTAGTAATGGGTAGTTTTCTAGGGTAAACCTACTGTTAGCGGAATGTTTGGCCTTGAAATCAAAAGTATGCCGTTTGGGAAGTGTTGCTTTGGAAATTTGGTTGTGTACTGCTTGTAGATTTTGAGCTATACAAGTGAGAAATCTCCATAAAACTATATATATTTGGTATTGTCGCGTTCAGGAGACATAGACCTTTCTAAATCGGCTGTGTTCTCGTACATAAAATGAATGATGTTTCTGATATATGTGATTGTTCTTCGTGCAACATGATTTTTTTCATTTTATTTGACACTTAGAATCCAATATTTTATTAGAGAAGTAGAATTACACCAAAATTCTTGCATATTGTGAAAGTTCAGGTTGTCCTGAAAAAAACAATACATTGTTTTCCTGGGTTAACTAAAAGACCACCCCAGGAAAGGCCCTTAAAGTGAAAGAGTGCAAAATATCTAAAAACTGCTTGGCAGTAGATGTTCGCATCTAGGACAAAACGGCTGGCAGGGAAAGGGTTAAGCACTGATAACTGCTCAGTGATTGAGAGGGAAACAAATGGTCAACTATAATTTTGATATACTCATATTTATTTAAAGGGATACTGTCATGGAAAAACATATTATCTTTACTGCTGTTGGAGTGATATCATCTCCTCCCTTTCCCCCTGCAGCCCACGAACAGAACAATGGGAAGGTAACCATATAACAGCTCCCTGGTAGATAAAAGAAAAGAAAAAGCAATAGCCTGTCAGAAAGCAGTTATACAGTGTTGCACTGGCTCTTTCTGAAAGCACACGACCAGGCAAAATGACCTGAGATGGCTGCCTACATACCAATATTACAACTAAAAAAATACACTTTTTGGGTTAGGAATGAAATTTTACATGGTAGAGTGAATTATTTTCAGTGTAAGAAGAAGCACACAGTTTTCTATTTGCTCCTCATGGTAGCATCGCTGGTAAGCAAAAGCACTTTAACCTGCACTAAACCACCACTGTAGCTGCCAGCACCTCAGGGACACTGCTGTGTTTATAGTTTGTGCCAGCATATGTGTTATGTGGCAGCTGTTTAATCATTGTAGTTTTGTATAGTTGATATTTGTTTATTGCAGTATCATTCCTCATATTTATTGTATTTTCTGTTAATTCATATTACAGTTTCATGTCTCCTGTAACCCAGTAAATTCTACAGACTTCTACTCTCCGTCTCATTTTTTGTAGTGTGGAAAGGTTTAGCTGCATGTCAAACTGTACACTGCCCCAGGGTAATACATAGTAAGGACAGAAAAATCTGTCTATCTCGTCAATAACTAAGCACCCCAAAATAGAGCAGATTCTATTCCTGATTCTGCTGGCTCTCCTGTTGCAATTCCTAATCTTGGTGGCCCACCAGTTTAAGTGCAATCCATCCCCAGCATTCTGCTCCTTTGAAGGATTTCGAGTATATTTCTCCTGTGAACAATGGCTATCCTGCAGATTCTGTGTCTGTAGGCCTGGCAACAGCTTCTGTGCCTGCAGTCGTACCAGCAGTTCCTGTGGCAGCCTGCTATTTCTTTAAACAATTGTTAGTCTGCTGCTTCAATGAAGGATCTGTTGATCATGTGCAGAATTTCCACCCTGCAGATTCTCTGCCTGCATTTTTGACTAAAGCTTCTGTCCCTGCAGTATTGCTTCCAGCTGCAGTGCCACCAGCTCCAGTATTATTCACCTTGACCTCTGGGCTTGAAGACCTGACGGTCCTGTCCTTGCTACTACTGTCTTTGGTGATCATCCTGCTGTTGTTTGTGGCTTTCATCCTCCTAATGACTCTGGCTTTCAACTAATTCTATTAGTTCTCATCATGCTGCTATAATTGCTCCTGGCACCTGCTGTGGATTTAGGTGGCCCTATTCCTCCTGCTGTTGATCTGGAGAATCCTCCCGCTGTTGATTCAGGCAGTCCTTTTCTCCTGCTAATCAGTGTAGGCAGTCTCCTGCTGATGTGTCATGGTCCACCTCCTACTCCTGCCAGTGATTCAAACAATTTTACTAAAGTTTCTTGCAGTCCTCTTTCAGTTGGTTAGTAATTCTTCTGGTTGTGCACCAGAGAGTTCCTATCACTAATCATCCATCGATAATTGTCCTGTTGGTAATGGAGAACTTAAACAATTTGCAACTCTCAAAATGGAGTTTCATTTATCCCCTGCCATGAACTTCCACTATTTGCAACATGCCTTTCAAACTCAGTTCCCCAACAAAATAATCTAATCTGCAGCTGTACTTACAAAAGCCTGGCCTGGGAAAAGCACTTAATGGTATTATACTTTACTTTGGCATTCCACCCCAAACCCTCTAGGCAAACAATGGCAAAGGGTCATACCAGACTTGAATTGTGAAATGTGGGGCAATGTCCCGTAGCAAACTCCAGAAATCATAATGTCAGAGAAAGATTTATTCAAATTAAATTCTTGATTTGGGCCTACCCGACACCCTATACTGTAGGTTAGCAAAGCTGTTTCCCCAAACTTCACACTGTTGACCCAAATGTACTTAAACAGTGGACTCCTTTCTCCACGTTTTTTGGAAATGTCCAACTATTCAACAATTGTGAACTGCAGTGATGACGCCGGCGCGCAATGTCTCGAAAATCAAACGCTATATAAAGCGCAATTGGGCTGTTGATCATTGACCATTATAGTATTTGTTCCTGGAGCTTCTGAGCATTGTGACTTCTGAATTCTGACCCTTGCCTGATTACCAACTTTGATTCTGCTTAACCTCTCTGATTGACTTCCTGGTTTGACCCCTGCCTGCCTGACTACGTTTATTCTCTGCCTGCCCCGACCCGGCCTGATCTGACTACTCTATTGCCTAATGCTTTGTACCACGACCTTCTGCCCAAAGACTTTGCTTACAGTTGTGCCCCTCTGCCTGTTTAGAACCCCTCGCCTTGCACCTCTCGTTTTAAGACCTGAGGGCTCCTCCCAAGGCCAAAGGTGGCTGCTACAGGCAGAAGCACGAGCCGAGACCTGGGTGCTCGGCATCGGGTCTAGATTTAGGGTGCCAACCGTTACATTTTAACGGGCCCAATATGGACGAAGAAGGTCACGCCGCTGCTGCCACTCCTTCCACTACGGACGCGCTTCTTACCACTCTGCTACAGTGCTTGGAGGATCATGAGCGGAAGCAAGACTACCTAATGCAAAGCTTCCATAATCTGACTCGCCGGTTCAACACTTCATTACAGTCACGAGTCCAGTAGTCACTCCTCCTGTGGCCGTTCCTATGGGTTCTTCTGCCATGATGGGTAATGTAAACAAACCCCATGAACCTAAAATCTCTTTCCCAGAGAAATTTAGTCGGGATAGAACCACATTTTTTGTATTCCAGGAGGCATGCAAATTATACCTCAGCTTTTTCCCAGAATCCTTCGCTACTGGCGAGGAAAAAGTGAGGTTTGCAATGACCCTGTTACAGGGTGACCCCCAAATTTGGACCCTAAGATTACCCTTCTGATCCTGCCCGTTTTTCCCTCTAAACCTTCTTTCACACCACGGCGATACTCTACGATGACCCGGATCGTGCATCACCTGCCACTTCCGCGATTCGTAAATTACGCCAGGGAAAACGGAGTGTGGAGGTGTTTGCACTGAGTTCCGGCGGTGGGCAGTAGAAACTGGTTGGAACGACATGGCTCATCGTTAGGGATGGGCGAATTTTTTCGCCTTGTTTCGCTGAAAAAATGACGCCCATAGACTTGTATGGCAGCGTGCGTCAAAAAAAAGTCCGCGCGTCAAAACAATTTCGCCGCGCGACAAAATTTTTTTGCCGCTCAGACTTTAATGGGCGTCTGCGACATTTCGTCTGCGGCGAATTTTTGGCGAAATGAAACGGGTCAAATTTGCCCATCCCTACTCATCGTAGCCAGTTCCGGATAGGGCTCTCAGATTCTGTCAGGCAGTCTAGTAAACTATCCTCTATCTTGGACTTGGACGATCTCATGTCTCTTGCCATCCAAGTAGATAGAAGACAGAGGGAGAGAAGGGATGAGAAGGGTACTTCCTTTCATTCTGGTGTTACCAATGTCAAGTCTTTCTTTGCGAATGTGGTTTCCAATGTTAAACCTCCTAATCCCTCTGTGCCTTTGCCTCAGGAAGAACCCATGCAACTGGGCATATCCCATCTAACTCCTGAGGAAAAGGCTTGCAGGCGATCTTTGGGTCTATGCATTTACTGTGGGGAAAAGGGACATTTTCTAAATCAATGTCCTAAGAGGCCGGGAAACAAGCCTAAATGGAGAAGGGGAGCTCAATTTGGGTCTCCCCATTCTTCCTCTCGGATTATGTTACTGGTGAAGTTAACCTAGCCTACGGGCTCTTTTAAGGTTTCCATTTTTGTGGATTCTGGGGCGGAAGGGAATTTTTGGGATGCTGCCTTCGCAGTAAGGTTGAATATTCCTTAAAACTCTTTAAATCCCCCTATGAGAATTTTAGCGGTTGACAAAAAACCCTTAGGGGCAAATTCACTAAGGCGCGAAGCGCCGAACGCTAGCGTTAATTCGCTAGCGTTTGGCATTTTCGCTACTGCGCAAATTCACTAACGAACGCTGGCGTAGTTTCGCTAGTGTTACTTCGCAACCTTACGCCAGGCGAATCTTCATAGCGACGAAACTACGCAAATTCACTAACTTGCGCAGTGTACTGAACGCTACCTTTTACTCTAGACTTCCTTCGCCACCTCAGACCTGGCGAAGCGCAATAGAGTAGATAGGGATTGTTTCAAAAAAAGTCAAAAATTTCCCAAAAGTCCCAAAAAACGCTGGCGTGTTTTCTACATGATGGCTGATAGGCTGAAAAAGATCGAAATTTTTTTGGGGCTCCCCTTCCTCCCCCCTACTTTTCCTGACTCATGGCAACTTACCTAGACAGTGGGCACATGTGTAGGGCAAAATAAAAATTTTATTTGCAGATTTGAAGGTTTTCTAGGCATTTGTAGTCCAGATACGTGTTCCTCCATTGAAATTTGAATTTCGCGCCGTATGCAAATTAGCCTTCGCTAGCGCAACTTCGCTTTATATAGCGAAACAACGCTAGCACAACTCCGCAACCTTACGCTACCCCTGTGCACAACTTCGGATTTTAGTGAATTTGCGAAGCGCTGGCGAAACTACGCCTGGCGAAGTGCGGCGAAGTTGCGCCTGGCGCAACTTCGCATCTTAGTGAATTTGCCCCTTAGGGTCAGGTCTGGTAACCAAGAAGACTGGTCTTATCCATGTGCTCAAACAACCTGCATTTTGAAAATGTAACCTTTTATATTATTGAGGCTGCTTCTTCTCCATTATTATTGGCGTTACCTTGGCTCCAAACTCATAACCCACATTTTGAATGGGAAATTGGGGAGATTCTTCATTGGGGTTTTAAATGTAATGGTTCTTGTATTTCTCAGTTGGTGGCAGTTACCTCAGTAGAGGGTTTACCTGCGGCATATGCAGAATATGCAGAAGTTTTTTCTAAAAAAGCCGCAGAGACCTTACCCCCAAACAGGCAGTATGACTGTCCAATCTACCTTATCCCTGGGTCTACTCCCCCTCGTGGTAGAACTTACCCTCTCTCCTTGCCTGAAGCCCAGTCAATGAGAGAATACATCAAGGAAAACCTTGAAAGAGGTTTCATCAGAGCCTCTAGTTCCCCTGCTGGTGTGGGTTTCTTTTTTGTTGGTAAAAAGGATGGTGGTCTTCGTCCTTGTATAGACTACAGGGGTCTTAATAAGATCACCATAAAAAAAATGTTACCCCCTTCCTCTGATTTCCGAATTTTTTGATCAGTTTAAAAATGCCAATATTTATTCCAAGCTTGATCTTAGAGGTGCATATAACCTCATCCGTATCAGGGAAGGGGACGAGTGAAAAACAGCCTTTAACACCAGGGACGGCCACTACGAATATCTGCTAATGCCATTTGGTCTTTGTAACGCCCACGCAGTGTTCCAGGAATTTGTCAATGACATCTTCCGGGACCTGCTGGGGTCATTAGTAGTGGTCTATCTTGACGATATTCTTATTTTTTCTTCTAACCTGAGTGACCATCAAAAGCATGTCAGGGAAGTTTTGCTCAGGTTAAGGAGGAATAATCTTTTTGCTAAACTTGAGAAATGCACCTTTGAGATTTCTTCTGTTCAGTTTTTGGGGTTCAATATCTCCACTAAGGGTCTAGAAATGGATCCTGGGAAGGTTAAGGCTGTATTGGACTCAGCCCAGCTTCTTTCTTTGCGTGCAACCCAAAGGTTCTTCGGTTTCGCCAATTACTATCGTCAGTTTATTAAAAACTTCTCCCTGATTGGGATTCTAACTAAAAAAGGTGCAGATCCACACTTAGCCGCCTTCTCAGAGGTGGAAACGTGGACTAAATTTGGTCTGAAGCGGCTATCACAAGTATACACAGATGGGACTTTTCACACACTTCCTAAACTACGCCAGATCCTCTCTCTGCCTGACCTGTCCGTATTTCGATACAACCAGATTAGCCATCTTTGCTTAGCACAATTCCCAGCCCCTCCTCTGCACTTACACTGCACAGGGATAGATATCTCAGCCCACCAAGGTCAAGCTCCTATCCAATACATATAAGCACTTGATTTCCAATAGATATGATCCCAGACCCAGGGTAAAATATAAATGGGAGAGCAGTGGGGTTCGTATTGACCCAGATGATTGGGAAGAAATCATAGACCACTTATATATCCCGTTGGTGAATGTGAGAGACAGGCTTGTACAGTTTAGGATTATACATCAAACATACCTCACCCCTCAGAAACTGTTTACAATGGGAAGAGTAGCCTCACCCAGCTGCCCCAGATGCGGTGCTCCTGACGCTAATTTTATACATTTAATGTGGGATTGCCCGGTCATACTCAGATTTTGGAGAGCAATTGTGAACTTCATGGCCACCGAACTGGAACTTCCCCAGATACTTAATCCTGCTACCTGTCTTCTGGGTCTCCTTGACTCCGTGGTACCTAGAGTACGCACTAGGTGTTTAATACGGTTGCTTTTCTTTTACGCAAAAAAAGTCATTGCCCTGCACTGGATGGGCCCTTCGCCACCGACTCTGAATAGATGGATTGGATTGGTTAATTCACAATTGGAACTATACAAACTCACTTACTTAGCACGGGGATGCCCTAAGAAATTCGAGAGTATTTGGAACCCCTGGCTTGAGTCGCCAGCCACCTCGACCGACCGCTGATCACTTTTTCAGCCACTCCTTTTCCCCCCCTCCCTCCTCTTCTTTCTCTCTTTTCTGTCTGGCTCTACTTCTTTTTATTTTTTGTTTTGTTGAAAATTCAATAAAAATTAACCTTTAAAAAAAAAAAAGGTGCAGATCCAAGTATGTGGTCCCCCGAGGCAATTCAAGCCTTTGAATTTCTTAAAAATAATTTTTGTCTGCCCCCATTCTTCGCCACCCTGATACTGTCAGGGAGCCGGGAGCCCCCTCTGGGGAATAGTCCGGATCTAGGAGGAAGCCCCTCAGGAGGGATCAGGGTCGTGGTATCCAGGGGTTAGGCAAGAGAATAAACAAAGTCCAAGCACAGGTCAGAAGGCAGGCGGAATACAAACAAAGTCCAGGGTAAGGCAGGGGGTCAAAGGCAGGCAGAGTAACAGCGAAGTCCAGGTCCAGGCAAGGGGTCACTCCAAGGAATCAGGCAGAAATAGCAGGGGAAACAGCAAGGGAACCCAGGAATCACTTAGGGAACAGGATCCTATTTTCGGGCGCCATCTTGGTGCCTCAGGCGTCCTTTTATCTTTGAATTTGGCGCCCTTGCGCCAGCGTCAGCGCGCCTGCGACCGTCGCGCCGTGCTGGCGTCACAACGCCGGCGTCGGAACCCACGTGGGTTGCCTGGGCGCCGCCATCTTGGATTCTTCGCCGCCGGGAGCGGACGCGACTCCTCGCGCTCCCGGCGGTCTTGACAGTACCCCCCCTCACGGGGGGCCTCAGGACCACCGGGACTTGGTTTCTGGGGAAACTTGGAGTGGAAGTCTCTTACCAACCGAGGAGCATGCACATCACGGTGTCCCTCCCAAGAGCATTCTTCGGGGCCAAAGCCCTTCCAATGGATGAGGTATTGAAGGGACCCTCTGGAGATTCTGGAATCAAGGATTCTCTCCACCTCGAATTCTTGTTGACCCTCCACAGAGACGGCAGGAGGAGGAGATTGAACACCAGAGAAACGGTTGGAGACGGTGGGCTTCACCAGGGAGACGTGGAACACGTTGGGGATTCTCATCTCTGGTGGGAGTTGAAGTCTGATGGCTACAGGGTTAATTATCTCCAAGATGGGGAACGGACCCAGGAACTTCGGACCCAACTTGGGAGATGGCACCTTCAAGCGAATATTCCTGGAAGAGAGCCAGACACTATCACCCACCTTGTAGGGAGGAGAGGGCCTTCTACGGCGATCCGCGAAAGTCTTGTGGACTAGAGCACTCTTCTCCAGATTAGACTTGGTTGCAGCCCAAATAGCAAGCATATGGGCTGCCAGATCATCTGCAGCCGGGACGTCCGACAACACGAAGTCCTGAGGAAAGGCTTGAGGGTGCTGTCCATACACCACCATAAATGGAGACCTTCCTGTGGAGGAATGACATGCATTATTATGAGCAAACTCCGCCCACGGGAGGAGGTCAGACCAATCGTCCTGGCAAAGAGACACGTGGTTCCTCAAGAACTGTTCTAAGGCTTGGTTCACACGTTCAGCTGCCCCATTCGTCTGCGGGTGGTAGGCAGACGAAAATTGAAGTGCTATTCCCAAGTCTTTACATAGGGAACGCCAGAACTTGGCGGTAAACTGGGTGCCTCTGTCGGAGACGATCTCCACCGGGAAACCATGCAGGCGGAAGATGTACTTAATAAAGAGTTGGGATAATTCCACCGCAGAGGGTAACTTCTTCAAAGAGATGAAATGGGCCATTTTGCTGAAGCGGTCTATGACAACCCAGATCACAGTATTCCCACCGGAAGGAGGAAGTTCGACAATAAAGTCCATAGAGAGGTGCGTCCACGGACGAGAGGGAACCGGCAAAGGCTGTAACAACCCGCTGGGGCGGGAATGGCTAGGCTTAGAAGTGGCACAGACATTACAAGCAGCCACAAAGTCCTTTACATCCTTGCGGATATCAGGCCACCAGACTAGGCGCCTCAAGAGTTCAAGGGTCTTGGCCGGACCAGGATGTCCAGCTTGCCTGGAGCAGTGGGTTTGTTGCAGGATGGCCAGGCGAAGTTCTGGAGGGACGAAGGCCATGCCAATCGGAGTATCTTGAGGAGCCGAGGACTGCCCAGCCAGGATCTGGTCGGCAAATTGGGGATACAGAGAGGCAATGATCTTGACTGGTGGAATGATTGGTTCCTGCCTCTCAGGGTCACGGTCCACCGGAGTGAAGCTACGAGACAAGGCGTCGGCCTTCAGATTCTTGGAACCTGGGCGATAAGTCAAAACAAAGTTAAATCGAGAAAAGAAAAGGGCCCACCTGGCTTGTCTGGGATTAAGCCTCTTGAGGGACTGTATAAACTCCAGATTCTTGTGATCTGTGTAAATCTGGACAGGAATTTCAGAGCCCTCCAGGAGGTGACGCCATTCTTCAAGGGCAAGCTTGACTGCCAAGAGTTCTCGATTTCCGACATCATAGTTCTGCTCTGCGGATTAGAACTTCTTGGAGAAATACGCACAGGGGTGCAATTTTCCATCAGTGGAGTGTCTCTGAGAAAGGATAGCTCCGGCTCCGACTTCTGAAGTATCAACCTCGATGCAGAAGGGTAGTGCAGGATTGGGATGTCGGAGAACAGGAGCGGACGTGAAGGCCTCTTTCAAGGACTGAAAGGCTTCTATGGCAGATGGAGGCCACAGGCTGGGTTTACCCCCTTTCCGGATGAGGGCCAGGATAGGTGCAATGCGGGAAGAGAACCCCCGGATGAACTGTCGATAATAATTAGCAAATCCGATGAATCTCTGGATTGCCTTGGTACTCAGTGGGAGAGGCCACTCCTGGATGGCCGACACTTTCACGGGGTCCATCTCAAATCCCTCTGGAGAGATAATGTACCCTAGGAAGGGGATCTTGGATACCTCGAAGACACACTTCTCCAACTTGGCGAAGAGAGAGTTCTTCCTCAGACGAGAGAGTACCTCCTTCACCTGGGAGCGATGACTTTCAAGGTCCTTGGAGAAGATCAGGATGTCGTCCAAGTATACGACTACGAACCTTCCTAGGAGATCTCGAAACACATCATTAACAAACTCCTGGAAGACGGCAGGAGCATTGCATAGGCCGAAGGGCATAACAAGATATTCATAGTGCCCATCCCGAGTGTTGAATGCCGTCTTCCATTCGTCACCCTCCCGGATGCGAATGAGGTTGTAGGCCCCCCGGAGATCCAACTTGGAGAAAATCTTTGCCCCTTTCAGCTGGTCAAAGAGCTCGGCAATCAGGGGCAGGGGGTACCTGTTTTTCACGGTGATCTTATTCAGGCCCCGATAGTCTATACAAGGCCGAAGGCCTCCGTCCTTCTTCTCCACGAAGAAGAACCCAGCCCCTGCAGGAGAGGTAGAAGGGCGGATAAACCCCCGCTGGAGATTTTCTTGGATGTACTCCTTCATAGCGGTAGTCTCTGCAGGAGAGAGAGGGTAAGTGCGCCCTCTGGGGGGCATGGCTCCAGGCAGGAGTTCAACCGGACAGTCATAGGAGCGATGTGGGGGAAGGAACTCTGCAGACTTTTTACAAAACACATCGGAAAATCCCTTGTAAGTGGAGGGCAAAGTCTTTAGTTCCGCAGTGGAGACATTCACCTTCTCGAGGGGTTTTGGCGGAAGTCAATGTTGCAGGCAAAATAAACTCCAACGAGAGATCTGCCCAGTGGACCAGTCTATGGTGGGGTTATGCAGACGTAACCATGGAAGACCCAATATTACTGGAGTAGAAGGACAGGGGATGATGAAGAATGAAAGTTTTTCTTGATGCAGCGCCCCAACTTGTACAGACAGTTCCGCCGTGAACATTGTGACGAATTCAAACTCCAGGGGTTTGTCATCTATGGCGGTAATTCGCAAGGGTGAAGACAATGGAAGCAGGGGAATCTTCATGCGTTCGGCAAAGAAGGCGTCCATGAAATTGCCATCCGCTCCGGAGTCGAGGAAGGCCCTTTCGAAGATAGACTTACTTGCCAGGTGAATCTGCAAAGGAAGGAGAAGTCTGCGTGAATTTTCTTGATACTTCTCCTGAGGCCCTCGAGTGATGCCCCCTACATGAGAAACCGCAGACATACCTTGGGGTACAAAACTCTTGGCTTTGGCAGGACAGGAGTTGGCAAAATGGGAATGCCCACCACAGTACAAACAGAGCCCTGCCATACGTCTTCGGAGTCTTTCCTGCTCGGAGAGGCGAGCTTTTCCTACTTGCATAGGTTCCTCCAGGGGAGACGTGGACACATGAGTCACAGGGACAGCGGGTGCTTGCAGAATCGGCCTTTGAAAGCGAGGGGCCAACATGGGAGAAAATCGTCTGCTGCGCTCTCTCTCCACCTGATGTTCTCTGAGGCGGGTGTCCACCTTAATAGATAGAGCGATCAGTCCTTCCAGGGTGTCAGGAGTCTCTCTGGAGACGAGATCATCTTTGATGCGGATGGATAGGCCTTGGTAGTATACGGCCTTGTAAGCGTCATCACACCAGGAAGTCTCCGCCATCAGTGTTCGGAAGTCTATAGCGTACTCATTGACACTGCGGCTTCCCTGCCGGAGCTGCAAGAGACGGGCAGGGGCGTTCGTGACCCGACCTGGAGCATCAAAGACTATGCGAAAAGCTTGGAGAAAGTCTTTAACATCATAAGTCACCGGGGAATTCTTCTCCCAAAGAGACGTTGCCCACTCCAGTGGCTTGCCTTCCAATCGAGACATCACATACCCCACCTTGGAACGCTCACTTGGAAACTGTGTGGGTTGGAACTCAAATTGAATTTGGCACTGTGTGGCAAATCCCCTGCAGGCTTGTGGATCCCCACTAAAGCGAAGGGGAGGTGGAATGCGAGGCTCACCTGTCGGGTAGCTTGCGTTCATAGAGGCTGCCGCCATGGGGGATCTCCAGTAGGTGGAGCAGCGGAGGGCGCAGAAGGCACTCGAGCAAGCAGGACATCGAGTGCTTGCCCAATGCGAAACTGCTGGTTTTCGTAGTCCTCCATGCGGGATGCCAGTCCGCGGAGTGCTCGTCCGACATCAGGTGTGGCTTCCTCAGAAGGATCCATGGCCCGAAAATAATGTCAGGGAGCCGGGAGCCCCCTCTGGGGAATAGTCCGGATCTAGGAGGAAGCCCCTCAGGAGGGATCAGGGTCGTGGTATCCAGGGGTTAGGCAAGAGAATAAACAAAGTCCAAGCACAGGTCAGAAGGCAGGCGGAATACAAACAAAGTCCAGGGTAAGGCAGGGGGTCAAAGGCAGGCAGAGTAACAGCGAAGTCCAGGTCCAGGCAAGGGGTCACTCCAAGGAAACAGCAAGGGAACCCAGGAATCACTTAGGGAACAGGATCCTATTTTCGGGCGCCATCTTGGTGCCTCAGGCGTCCTTTTATCTTTGAATTTGGCGCCCTTGCGCCAGCATCAGCGCGCCTGCGACCGTCGCGCCGTGCTGGCGTCACAACGCCGGCGTCGGAACCCACGTGGGTTGCCTGGGCGCCGCCATCTTGGATTCTTCGCTGCCGGGAGCGGACGCGACTCCTCGCGCTCCCGGCGGTCTTGACAGATACCACCCTTCCTTTCATTGTAGAGGTAGATGCCTCAGAAATTGGGGCAGGGGCAGTCCTTTCTCAAAGGCATCCAATAACCAACAAGGTGCACCCTTGTGCATTCTTCTCTAAGAAATTTTCGCCTGCTGAGGCTAATTATGACATCGGGAATAGAGAACTGTTGGCTATGAAATGGGCCTTTGAGGAATGGCGACACCTGTCGGAGGGGGCTAAACATTTGATCACGGTCTTTACTGACCAGAAAAATCTTTTGCACATTGAGTCTGCCAAGCAAGTGAATCCTAGGCAGGCCAGAAGGGGCTTTGTTTAATTTTTCCCTCACATACAGGCCTGATTCCAAAAAGACCAAGGCAGATGCACTCTCTAGGAGTTTTGAATCTAATCCATCTGAACCTAGTGAGTGTATTCCCATCATTCCGGGTGAGTTAATTGTGGCAGCTCTGGCATCAGACCTGTCCACTCTATTATCCTCTGTTCAATCATCTGCTCCTGTAGAGACTACCTCTGGGAGATTATTTGTACCTGAGGACTTAAGGGAACAGGTTTTAAGTGAGGCTCATAATTCAAAAATGGCGTGACATCCTGGCATCTCTAAAACTGTGTCTCTTTTGTCTCGCAATGGTGGCCTTCCTTTAAGCAAGATGTTAAAAAATTTTAACTCCTGTCCTGTGTGTCAGAGGTCAAAATCCTCTAGGAATTTGTCGCAGGGATTGTTAAAGCCACTACCTATTCCTGACAAACCCTGGTCCCATCTTTCGATGGATTTTCCCCCTTCCCAAGGGAAAACATTGATTTGGGTGGTTCAGCAAAATGAGCCACTTCATTTACCTCCCACACCTCCCTTCTGCCAAAATTTTGGCTGAGTTATTCATTTCTAATATTTTTAAGTTACATGGTTTTCCGGTCAATATTGTTTCTGATAGAGGGGTACAGTTTGTTTCAAAATTTATGGCGAGCGTGCTCTTTGGTTGGAATCGAATTATCATTGTCTACCGCATATCATCCTCAAACAAATGGTCAAACTGAAAGGGTCAATCCCTTGAGCAATTTCTAAGGTGTTATGTGTCTGACAACCAGTCCTCATGGGCTGAACTATTACCCTGGGCAGAATTTGCTTACAATAATGCAAATCATTCTTCTGTTAAAATCTCTTTCTGTAGCTGCAGCCGCTCAGAAAAAAGCAGCATCACAGGTCCGTCAACAGTCTTTTCCTCTCCCAGTGTTGGTAGAAGGTCAGCCTGAGTTTGTAGTCCAAGAACTCCTTGATTCTTGCCTTGTGTGACGTAAGTTGCAATATCTGGTTAAATGGAAGGGCTACGGTCCCGAGGAGAATTTTTGGGTTCCAGTTTGTGACATTAGGGCTGATCGCCTCAGGAAACAGTTCCATCTAAAGTTTCCTGAGAGACCTGGGGGTCCAGTGCCCCCCCTAGAGGGGGGGGTAATGTAATAAAAGACACTCACCCTGGTGGTCCAGTGGTGCGGTGGGGACGCCCACCACGCCGCTCCTCTTCGGCCACCATATTGGGTACTTAGGGCATGCGCGCCCACGTCTCGTTTCTTATATTGATGCGGACGCTTTGGTGTGATGACGCTGCCGCACAATGGCACGAATATCAAACGCTATATAAGGCACAATTGGGCTGTTGATCATTGCCCGTTATAGGATTTGTTCCTGGAGCTTCTGAGCAGTGTGATAATCTGTTTATCTGTTTTGATTCCTGTTGTGACCCTTGCCTGGCTATTGATTATCCTGACTTCTGAATTCTGACCCTTGCCTGATTACCGACTTCGATTCTGCTTAACCTCTCTGATTGACTTCCTGGTTTGACCCCTGGCTGCCTGACTACATTTATTCTCTGCCTGGCCCGGCCTTATCTGACTACTCTATTGCCTAACACCTTGTACCATGACCTTTCTTACAATTGTGCCCCTATGTCTATGTATAACCCCTCGCCTTGCACCTCTCGTTTTAAGACCTGGCGGCATCTGAGTAGCTGAGGGCTCCTCCCGAGGCCAAAGACGGCTGCTACAGGCAGAAGCATGAGCCAAGACCAGGGTGCTTGGCACTGGTTCTAGATTTAGGGTGCCAACCATTACAATTCCACAAACTCACTGTCCTGACTGTGAAGAACCCCCCACTTTGCTTCAAATGAAATGTATTTTCTTCTAGACTAAAGGGGTGGCCTCTGGTACGGTGATCCACTTTATGTGTATTTGTCTATAATGTCCTCTAATATACTTGTAAAGTGTAATCATGTTCCCTCGCAAGCGCCTTTTTTTCCAGGGAAAACAACCCCAACCTTGACAGTCTACCCTCATAATTTAAGTCTTCCATCCTCCTCTAACCAGTTTAGTTGCACGTCTCTGCACTTTCTACAGCTCAATTATATCCCTCTTAAGGACTGGAGTCCAAAACTGCACTGCATACTCCAGATGAGGCCTTACCAGGGACCTATAAAGAGGCATAATTATGTTTTCATCCCTTGAGTTAATTCCCTTTATTTGCTTTAGTAGCCACTGAATGACACTGCCCAGAATTAGACAACTTGTTATCCACAAAAACCCCTAGATCCTTCTCATTTAAGGAAACTCCCAACACACTGCCATTTAGTGTATAACTTGCATTTATATTATTTTTGCCAAAGTGCATAACCTTGCATTTATCAACATTTAACCTCATTTTCCAGTTTGCTGCCCAGTTTCCCAAATCACTCTGCAAAGTGGCAGCATCCTGCATGGAACCTATAGTTCTGCACAATTTAGTATCATCTGCAAAAATAGAAACCGTACTTTCAATGCCCACCTCCTGGTGATTAATAAAAGTTGAAAAGCAAGGGACCTAGTACAGAGCCCTGCGTTGCTCCACCAACAACACTGGTCCACACACACATACTAGGGCTCATTTATCAACACTGGGCAAATTTGCCCATGGGCAGTTACCTATAGCAACCAATCAGCGATAAGCTTTTTAAAGCCAGCTGCGAGTAGAACAATGAATGCAGCAATCTGATTGGTTGCCATGGGTTACTGCCCATGGGCAAATTTGCCCAGTGTTGATAAATGACCCCCACTGTCTGTGAGAACAGTTCACAATGTAATTCTCCTACTGCACACCTGTAGTTCACCAATCCTGCAAGCTGGTGGTGAGTTCCTTCCGTTGACCTGGCAGGGTCCCTTAGCAACCAATGTGTAAAAGAAACGGATCCGCACACACACCGATTAATGCAGTCGGGGAATATCCCCTTTTATTCAGCCACCAAACATGTTTGGTGGCTGAATAAAAGGGGACATTCCCCGACTACATTAATCGGTGTGTGTGCGGATCCGTTTCTTTTACACATTGTGAGAACAGTTCGTCACTGCATCAACAAATGGAAGTTAAACCCCTACCATGCACCCTTACCTTCCAGTAAAAGAAACAATACATTTAATCATGAACGCAAAACACAACCATCTTCTCTGAGCCCAAGTTAATTTATGATGGACTAAGATAATTACAATTCTGTCCTGCGGTCTCACAAATCAGAATTTGAAATTCTTTGTGTAAATCATGGATGCCACATCCTGCGGGCTAAAGAGGAAAATAACCATCTGGCTTATCAGCACACAGTATCTGTGATGGTATGGGGGTGCCAGCCAGCATCCGTGATGGTATAGTGGTGCATTAGAACCATTAGTGCTGAACAATATGTACAGGTTTTGAAGCAATATAGGCGGCTATCCAGCCCACTTCTATCAAGTTAGAATGGGACAACATTTCACTTTCAAAACTACATAAATTGGACTTCTCAGTTCCCAAATCTTTACAGAGTGGTGGTGTTGATAAAAAACAAAAAACAAAATAAGCTAATTTTTTTTTTTTTTTTTTAGAAAACAATACAATTTCTTAGTTTCAATACATGATATGTTATCTTTGTACTAATTTCAATTAAATATAGGGGTTTAAATGATTTGCAAATCTTGCATTCTGTTTTTTTTTATATTGAGGGACTATTTAAGCCTGACACATCTTAAATCCCAAGATCAGCTGTGGACATAAAATAATGTTTTATTTATAGGTGAAATAGGTGAAACAGTTGGAGGAAGGGGGAACAGTAGCCAAAATACTTATCTAGAGGGGCCATAGAAGATTCAGAAGGAAAATAAATAGTGAACAGACAGCATTATGTATTCTGCATCAGCAACATAGAATGAGTATGTTGTTGTTTGTGGAAGAATAAAACAATTATTTGGGGCATGAAGAAACTGGAGGTGTGGCTGGAGAAAGCATAATTAAAGCATAAAATGCTCTACTGGGGAGGGAGTGTTTTTGCACAAAGTTCTGAAGGGGTGAGAGGCATTAGGAGAAGTCTGGCACAAGAGAACTGTTGGTTCCTAAATTATGAAGGCAGAGGCAACAGATGACGTGGTCATCTGTTTTTTAGGTCATTTAGTTATTATAGACTATACAGAAGGAAAATTATAGGGAGGGGAAAAAATTACGGTGGTTGGCATGAGACTTTGAGTGGCGTTGGGGGTAAGGTAGAATGGAAATATAAGAGTATTGTTTGAGGATCGTGATACACTTTGTAGCAAGTGATGTTATATGGGAAATATGTAGCATTGGCATTACTGCAGCAGTAGTTACATTGGTGTGTGGATTGTAGTATACAACCAGCTAAAATTGTATTGGCTAGGGGTTAGTGATACATGGTGGAGGCTGAGGCAAAAAAAAAACTGTGACTCTTTTACCAGACCTAATGGGATGAGTAAAGAGGATCTAACCCCCAAAAAATAATGTTTACTTTACTTTACTGAGCCCTTTTGAAATGTAAATTAAATTTAATGGTTTCTGCAGCTTTAGACTGCTAATAGCAAGCTTGGATCAATGATTTTTTTGAAGGACCAGAGTGTCAGTGACCCTGTGTAAAAAGTGGAGTGAAACATAAGCGGTGATGTTGCACATTGCAACCAATCAGCAATTACATTTCAACAATATATCCAGTTTTTACACAGCATGATAAAGAGACCTCTGTCTATGCATAATATATGCACTTCATTTAACCCTTAGGTTGCTAAATCTCAGTGTTCCAAAAGCCTGTTATTAGTAGTCTAAAAATTTAAACATCTCTGCAAAAATAGAAAATCTATGTAAATTGCAAAAGTGCTAAGAGAAGGACCCTGAGTCCTTAAATCAATAAAAATTTTATAAAAGTCCAATAACTGCAGCACACTGTTAATTGTAGTTCACTTTCAACTTTGTGATTTTATTAGCTCACGTGCAGGTAGACAAAAAAAAAATGTATAGAGGATAAGCTGATATATGAAAATCATCTGTATAAGTCACATTGTCTCCTCTATTTGAGATATATGGATGACCTGCTCATAATTTGGGATGGCACACAAGAAAGCCTGATGCTTTTTCATCGATTTTTAAATCAAATAGAGGAGACGTTAAAATTCACAATTACTTATAATAGAACAACTCTGAATTTTTTGGATGTACAGATTACAGTGGCTGGAGATAGATTGGGGACTGGCCTTTATAGAAAAGAAACAGATAAGAATAATCTTTTGCATTTTGAGAGTTTTCACCCAGAACCACTAAAAGATTCACTTCCAGTGTCACAACTGGCAAGGGTTAAATGTATTACTAGTGACCCTCAGGAGTGTGAAGAACAAATGAGTGATATGCTGAAACGGTTTACAAAAAGAGGATACAATAGAAAGGTATTACAAAAGGGCTTACAAAAAGTACAGAATAAGAACAGAGAAACTCTCCTGGTTGATAAACAACAACCAAAAAACAAAGAAGACAACACACGTATGGTATTTGTAAGTGACTTTAATACAGCGAGTGGACAGATAGGACACATCATACGGAAACATTGGCACATATTGCAATCTTGCCTGCAAGATGTCCCCATTTTTCAGTCGTCACCAATGTTGGCATATAGAAGGGCAAAGAATTTCAGGGACAGATTAATTAAAGCAGATGTAGGGGAAAAGGGAACGCACACTACCCATTTTCTTCAGAGACCGAAATTTGGAACTTTTCCATGTTTACAGTGTGTTCAATGTAATTCAGTGATTAAGGGGGACACATTTCATCACCCACATTCGGGTAAAAAATATAATATCAGACAATACTATACATGTGAATCTACATTTGTCATTTATTTACTCAAATGCCCATATGGGTTATTATATGTGGGAGAAACTACCCAGAGAATAAAAGATAGAATATCTAAACATAAGTCCACTATTCGTACAGGATTGACAACATTACCAGTCCCAGCACATTTTCGTCAGGCGGGCCACTCAGTGAACCAATTGAAATTTCAGGTAATAGACTCTGTTGAACAACCGAGGAGAGGAGGTAATAGGATGGCACTTTTACATAAACTTGAGATGCCGAGGGGTTTGAATAAAGATTATACACCAGCCAAGTTCATATTCCAGTAAGCATGTAGACAATAAGTAATTTACTGTCCTTGAATTATAACTAATAATGTCACTTCATTTCTAATTTTATTTTTTAAGGTTATTGAATGGGGAACGAAAATCGGAGGACTCTGAGAGCAGCCATTACCTTCCACAGACATAGTGAGGTCAAAGAGGAAGTACAAATCATGATATAAGAAAGGTATATGTGAGCATCTCAGATTCTTCTGATTTTCCAGACCTTTAGGATTGAATTCCTAGACTATAAAATTTATGTTACACAGTTGTATGTATTTCAGGTATCATTAAGTCCTGATATTTATTGTGTAGTAATAATTGAATTTTGAATAACACAAGATGGACAATTATCATGAATTGGACACAAAATTTTTTTATCAATGAAGATGGAACACGAATTTTTGCACGGATTTTTACACGATTTTATTCAATTTTATTTAATTTTATACCATTTTATTCACTTTAACAATTTGTATATTTATAGCAGTGAGTGTATATGAATATTAAACATGAAGTAAGTCATGAATTGTCACAGGCATTCCCGCCCAGCACCTCCCCTAACCTTACCCCACCCACTTGTAACACTGCACAGTATGTAACACTATAGGCTTGAGAAAGGGCCTTGTGAGGCCCGAAACGTTGCCCCCCTTTTGTCTACCTGCACGTGAGCTAATAAAATCACAAAGTTGAAAGTGAACTACAATTAACAGTGTGCTGCAGTTATTGGACTTTGCATTGGATTCTCCTGACCCGTGGCAGGTGGGGTTAATTACTGCTGAGCACCTGGTCCACAAGGATTTTGCACTAGGTGAGCACTCTAATATTGTGTAAAAAATTTATAAAAGTCATAAATGGAAAAACAATCTGCACAAATAAGAAAAATAATTAGAATTTTGCAATGTAGTCTTCTTCATTAGAAAGGTATCACTTTGTACACAGGTACAAACGAAAGCATTTGAAATCTATCTTCCACTGGTGGATGGGTTTGCTAAATAGTTCTGAGGGCACAAAAGTCATATTATTTCATGAACAATTGTATGCACAAAGGAATATATTTTTTGCATTGAGAATACGTTTCCCTTATTTTTTCCCTTAATAAACTTCTATATTACATTCCCCAATGTCATGGAATTACACAAAAAATACAGCAAATTTTAAAACCTCAGTCATATGATACAGTCATATGAAAAAAGTTTGGGAACCCCTCTCAATTCTTTGGAGTTTTGTTTATTATTGGCTGAGCTTTAATTCCTTTTAATATACAGTATAACATGCCTTATGGAAACAGTAGTATTTCAGCAGTGACACAAAGTTTATTGGATTAACAGTAAATATGCAATATGCATCATAACAAAATTAGACAGGTGCATGAATTTCGGCAACCCAACAGATATTATATCAATACTTAGTTGAACCTCCTTTGCAAATGTAACAGCCTCTAGACGCCTCCTATAGCCTTTGATGAGTGTCTAGAATCTGGATGGTGGTATTTTTGACCATTCATCCATACAAAATCTCTCCAGTTCAGTTAAATTAGCTTGGCTGCTGAGCATGGACAGCCTGCTTCGAATTATCCCATAGATTTTCGATGATATTAAAATTGGGGGACTGTGACGGCCATTCCAGAATATTGTACTTCTCCCTCTGCATAAATGCCTTTGTAGATTTCAAAGTGTGTTTAGGGTGATTGTCTTATGGGAATATCCAACCCCTGCATAAATTCTATTTTGTGACTGATGCTTGAACATTATCCTGAAGAATTTGTTGATATTGGGTTGAATTCACCCGACCCTCAACTTTAACAAGGGCCCCAATCCCTGAACTAGCCACACAGCCCCACAGCATGATGGAACCTCCACCAAATTTGACTGTTGGCAGGTGTTTTTCATGGAATGCGGTGTTCTTCTTCCGCCATGCAAAGCTATTTTTGTTATGACCAAATAACTAAATTTTTGTCTCATCAGTCCAAAGCACTTTGTTCCAAAATGACTGTGGCTTGTCTAATTGAGCTTTTGCATACAACAAGTGACTCTGTGAGTGCAGAAAGGGCTTCTTTCTCATCACCCTGCCAAATTGCAAATTGCACTGAACTGTAGAACGATGTACAGATACACCATCTGCAGCAATATGTTCTTGCAGGTCTTTGGAGGTGATCTTTGGGTTGTCTGTAACCATTCTCACAATATATGCCTGTATTTTTCTTGGCCTGCCAGACCTGGGTTTTACAACAATTGTGCCTCTGGCCTTCCATTTCCTGATTACATTCCTTACAGTTGAAACTGTCAGTTTAAACCTCTTGAGATAGATTTTTGTAGCCTTCCCCTAAACTTTGATACTGAAAGTTGCTTTGCTTTCCCATGCTGTTACTCTTCAGAGGAGAGTCAAACAGAAGCACAAGTTGCAATTGGCCACATTAAATACTGTATTGTACCATTTCTCATGATTGGACACACCTGCCTATGAAGTTCAAGGTTTAACAAGCTAATCCAACTAATTTGGCAGTATTGAGCAGTTACATGCATTAAAATTAACAAAATTACAAGGGTACCCATATTTTTGCACAGCCAGTTTTTCACATTTTATTTAATTTCATACAACTGCTTAACTAAAAATCCTTGTTCAGAAAACACCCCAGTACTCAGATGGGAAATAAAAGATATACCACTGTTGTCTTTTTTGTTGAAAGTGGAGTCAATTATTTTGCAGGCTGAGAGGGGTTCCCAAACTTTTTCATATGATTGTATATAGGTTCCCTAGGTAAACTATCATGACCTAAGCATCACTCATTGCATCCCCACTCTAACCTCACTACCCAATAAAATGTGTGACGCTGTCATGTTGATACTGGCCACAGCTTTATTATACAACACAAACCACAAAACTGCATATTAATATATAAAACATCCAAATTCACATAACATAATTTTATAACAGCAACATTAAACATTCTGAAACATGTAGCACTAATATCACCTGAGCCCCTCTCAGTCTGCCCTTTCATAACATGAAGCAATAACTTCTAACCTGGATTAGAGGATACTCTGTTACTCCAGAATTATTATAGAGCCCCCTACCTTACCTGGAGCCTGCCATCACTTACTGAGTATCTCACCTGAAATCCATCCACAATAATGGTCACCCACCTTTGGGGGTTCAACCGTACCACAGAGATATGCCTCTCTTACAGGCACATCTTTTTTCCCAGCAGACTGACAAGGTCCTACCATTTGCTGTGACAAATACCATAAGTGAGGGACATCCTGCTGCAATGTGCCTCTCCCTCACACTAACTAACTAAGAACTAGTCTACCCCAGCCCTTTTTAGCCACATGAGTGATAACTAAGATTACCCCCAATCTAGGGAGGGGAACCTTACTTTCTGCTAACTACTATAAATTGTGGCAAAATTAAGCCTAGTCTAGCTTTAAGATGGACACGTACTCCACCCCCCAGACCTGACACCTTCCTTTTTAACTCAAATGCACCTATTGGGCTTCTGTATGGGTTGAACCTAGGTCATGTCTCCCCTACTAAAAGCCTTGCTGCTCTCAGTAGCTTCCCGTAACATGAGAATGAAACAAAATGTTTCAAATCTTGTCTGGTAATACATGCAGTACAAATTATTCTGGTATTAAAAGGGTTAATGAACAAATGGAATAACATAAGACCCAATACAGAACCACGTGGCACACTATTTAGAACCCAAAGTAGAGAGAGTTTACAATTGACAACTACCCTCTGTATACAATCATTTAGGCAGTTTTCTAACCATGTGTACCAGACCATATCTTAAAATGCAAATGCTTATGCAACACTGTATAAAAACCACAAAAATCCAAGTAGACTATATCTACTATAACGCTACTGTCCAAGTTTTTGATAACGTCATCTTAAAGGTCTTTTAATTTGACATGATCTGCTTTTTGTAAAGCCATGCAGATTACTAATTATAATTCCATTCTCTAGAACATTACATTGACAAATCTCCCCATCAGACATTGCCCTAACAAATTTCAATTGCTTTTCCACTAAATATGTCACACTTGGCTTGGCTTGGCCTGTAATTGCCAGGTTAAGATCTTAATACCTTTTTTAAGTTTGTATTTATTGCAGTTTTTACACATTAACTGGCAATATGGATGTATATTTGCATGTCAATACAATGAATAAAGAACATCTGTTATACATTTTGCCTGTGTTTGTGTATTGTGTATTTTTATTTAACTTCAACCTGGTCAATTGGCTAATTTGTGATTGGGGTTGAATAAGAAGGGTTTGGAGGGTAGGGGGTGGTTGAGGTTTTATCTAAGTATATTCTTGCATCCCTTCCCTGAACAGCCATATATTCCATACTTCTTCAAATTTGCTTATTTTATTGTTCATTAATGAGTTTCTCCATCTCAATCGTCCACCACAGTTTTTACATATCTCTTACATTGGTAGTGGTGTTCCTTTCCATTTTATGGCTCAGCTCTTAATACCTTTTTATATATCATATATCAGCTTTCCTCCAGTCCATTGATAATGTACATTTGCAGATAAAATGGAGTGTGAGTAAATTAGAAACTTATTCAGCTTTAACACTTTTTAAATACATGGATGTGAGGAGTTTAATTTTTGTTCATAATATATTGAAATTAATTTCAATATATTATATATCTGTTAAGTCTTAGAAATTAGCACATTATTTATGACAAGGACCCAAAAGCTAAGTGGTTTAAAATCTTTTTTTAAATTGCTGTTAAATCTTGTGATGTTAAGAGTAGTGCTATTTTTGTCTTAAGTAGCTGACTATCCCAGTGCTTTAAATAAGCAAAGGCAGTTCCTAAAAAACAGATGGTATAGTGTCTGCCAGGTGGCTATATAAATCAGGAACAGAAGGATCTTACTGTTGCAGTTGCTGAGAACAGAGTCAGAACCATGCCAGCAAAGGCTCCAATTAAAAAGTCCCCAGCAGCTAAAGCTGCTCCAGGTAAACCACAGGCAGCTCCTGCGCCTGTGCCTGAGCCAGTCCAGGAAGTCCCTGTACCAGAAGTCCCTGTACCAGAAGCCCCTGTTCCTATTCCAGAACCTGTTGAGAATTCTGTTCCAGAGGCATCTGCACCACCCACAGAAACCCCAGCCCCAGAAACAGAAGTTTCTGTTCCAGCACCAGCTGCACCAGTTTCAGAACCAGAAAAGGCTCCTGAAGTAGTTGAAGAACCTCCACCTGAACCAGAAGCTTTAAAAGAAGGTATGTACTCAGTAGGGAAATGTTAAGGATTATCTGTTTTTTAAGATACTGATTGCAGTCAAATGTCTACTTCTTACTTGGTGCAGGCTTCTCTGCACTGTGGGGGAATGTATAGTGCAGCTGGAGCTTGGCATGCATTCCAATGAGCAGTGCAAATTATTTACATGAAATCTGCCTATAATACTATTGAGCATGTTGGCAAAGCAACATAAAGAGCTCTATGGAAACTGGATAGTAGCAGTTTCAATTATAGGTATGAGATCTATTATGTGGAAGGTTTGAGCAAAAGGTTTCAGGATATAGCGTCTTCATGAAATTTGAAGCACAATCTCTCAAAACTGCTAAAACACACAAAATAACCCAATAAGAATTGTTTTTCCACCAACATTGATTTATGTATGGATAATTTTATTGATGAAGAACGATATTGATATGCAAAGTATAGAATCTTAAGGTATAGAAAAATACACACAAGCTTTACAATTAATAAGCATTATAGTAAATAAATGTGTAAATATATGGAGATTGATGTCCTGCTGTAAAGAGCTTACAATCTATGTGGGTATCACATCAT